>NC_054082.1:61967434-62126721 GCF_017562075.2 Anopheles merus | reverse complement strand
ATTATGACGCCATTTTCCGTCGAATGGTGTTTCTAAAACGATCGGTAGCGTACGAACTAAAGTACTTGGATTGGTTAAAAAGTAAGGCTAAATCCCTGTCATTTTCGACAGCAATCGATAAAGCTACCCTTGACCTAGCTGAGCGCCACTTAATAAAAAAGGCTCAATGGGAAAGCTTTCAAACGGAGATGATACAACTCTCATTGAAGAACCCCGATTAATGGCAGCAGTAAAGTTAGGTGCCTGTGCCCTATGTTGGACCAAGATGGGATTGTAATGGGTTAGGCGATAGCTACGGTCGCCATATGATGAGCGTACAACTGTACCTCAAGTAACCGTCGCGATAGGTCAGTTTTTACTGACATGAGCCGAAGTGGAATAAGACTTTGTTCGAAGCGGACTTTTCAACACTTGATCGTCCAGGCGATCATAGAAACCTTTAGGAGGTTTCCCTTACTGGAAACGTTGGAGTTTAGAAGCCTTACCTTGGGTAGGGGGACATAACTAAACTCTTGAAATAAGTTGGAAGGCGAAGTATTAGGAAGCGTAACGTCCTATCTTGGCAGTCCGAACGAATCTGACTTACACGGTCGGAATTGGTTTTATTTATACTCAATAAGTTTCGTACATTTGGTTTTGGAATGTGTTTTTGTCCTAATTAAAGGTTATTGATATGAGGTGCAATTTATACATTATATTGGAGTGAGGTGTCTATGTTTGTACGAAGGTTCTGGAAAGTATAAACTGCTCTAGCTAAAGAACGGGTCCGTTCGTCGATCTTTGCCTACACTGCGCTTTTAGCAATAAGTTGCTATGCGTTCTCTGTTTGTTCCACTTTGCTGCAGTAACGCTTGAATTGCTTATTTTGCCCGTTTCGGTTGTTTTTGATAAGTGTGTCACGTCTGTTATTTGTTTGAATGGACGGCCTGAACTCTTTCCGGTTGCGGTGCTATGGTATGATCTGATTGCTGAATGTGTTATAATGAATGTGTAACAATGGTGTGGTTTGGCTTTCTAAAGTGTGTTACAATGTGTTTATAGCTGATAGTGTGTATTATAATAAGTTCTGTATAGCAGATATGCTACAGGATCATGCGTTCTAGAGGAAGACTTGAACACGTTAAATTTCTTCAATTTAACGCACGTAGCCCTATTGTCCTACCAAAAGCGCATCACATTACAAACCTTATCTTACAACATTACCATGAAAGGTACTATCACCAGAAGAGCGAATCAGTGATGGCTGCAGTTCGTCAAAAATTCTGGGTGATAGGTCTCAGAAGCAGTCTTAAGGACGTAATAACAAATGTCAATACTGCAGAAACGCACGAGCTAAACCAATCCCACCAATAATGGCATCACTGCCAACATGTAGAACAGCAGTGTTTAAAAAACCATTTACGCATTGTGGAGCAGATTACTTCGGCCCCCTATTCGTTACGATCGACAGACGGTCAGAAAAAGGTGGGGTGTTATATTTGCTTGTTTAACCACAAGAGCAGTCCATATAGAAATAGCCATTGATCTATCGGCAAGCACCTTTATTGTTTGCTTACAAAATATGCAATACAGAAGAGGATAGGTATCTTTCCTATACATCGATAATGGGACCAACTTTGTCGGAGCCGACAATGAGATGAAACAAATAAGATATCGATGTGCCTCAGAAGGCATAGAATGGATCTTTAACCCACCAGGCGCCCCTCATTTTGGAGGTGCGTGGGAGCAAATGGTTGGAGAAATCAAGAGTCTGCTTCCCATGGCTGCGAGTTATAAAGAACACGTTCTCAGATCAATACTAACTGCGATAGAGTTCCTAACAAATAATCGACCATTGACTTAACACAGAACAAGAAGATGACGAGCCACTAACTCCAGCTCATTTCTTGCTAGGTTGTTCCGGCGAGGCAGAGCCGAATATCTCAGATATCACCAAACAGAATTGGTACGGTCCGATTGGAAAAGGGCCCAGGCAATCACACAACAATATTGGCGACGGTGGATAGTTGAGTATCTCCCAAAGCTTTCTAAACGAGAAATGTGGACTCAACCGGCCAAACCATTACAAATAGGCGATATTGGCACGTTTCCCGATGAACAAAGGAAAGGAAAATGGTTTGAAGGCCGAATCTACGAGCTGGTAACTGGCGTAGACGGACAAACTCGTTCAGCACGAATCAAAGTAGTAAGTGTACCAATTGTGGCTATGTCACCAATTATGGCTATAACGAACAATATTTTGGCTCCAAAACAGTCAATTTGCGTTTTGAAACCACGGCAGTATTTTTTATTTCAAATATGATCATTTTAAAACATATGTGCTTCATTAGTTCCATGCTGGCCACTTCCGTTTCTTAATATCACCCTTTTAAAATGTGTAGCCAAGATGTTTGACATCTCTTACCATTTTGCTAAGGTGAATACCGTTGAGTAATAAGGAATATTTAGAATTAGAGACCAGTATTTCTTCGAAAAAACAACATCATTTTACAAAATATTAGTTATTTATTCACTTCACTTCAAATTTTTCTGACATTTCATCGAAAAAGGGCGTAATTTTCCATAGTCCACATTGGTACAACTAAACATCGGGGTACCAATTATCGCAGCTTGCTATGAATGCATTTTTCAATACTGTCAGTTTGATCACAAAGCTAGCTAACGAGTGTTGCAATTTCTTTGTTCGTGTCGGTTTTCCGTAAAATTTGTATAATTTGCTAAACAATCACCAGGTATGTAGAGTTTAGATTGAAAAGAAAACGTTTGTTCAATTTATGTGTTGTTTTTTTTTAGAATGGCTCCATCACGTAATTTGAAAACGTACACCAAAGATGCGATTAGCGACTGTATTTAGTCTATTAATGCCGGTAAAACATTGTATGCTGCCTGTAAGGAATTTGGTATCCCAATGTCCACCATCCGTTACAGAATAAGTGGTAATTGGAGCAATAAGTTTAAACCGGGTCCACAGTCTGTACTATCAGCAGATGAGGAACAAAACATTGCTGACTGGTTGAACGAAATGCAGGATCGTGGATTTCCAGTCACTCGAAGAGTTTTGCTCTTTAAGTTAAAAGAATTTCTAGAAGCTAATCCAGATCGAGTGACTCCTTTTCGTAACAACAAACAGGGTAAGAAGCGTATGAGTCAGTGTTTAATACCAATAATTCACAATATCTCCTCACTTCAGGTCGCAAATGGTTACGCGGCTTTAAGCGGCGCAACAACAGTTTTTCCTTCCGTATGCCCGAAGCTTTGTCTTGTGCTAGTAGCCGAGTTAGTGAGAAAGATATCCGCGGATGGTTTAATTTGATAGATGGTTGGCTAACTGAGAATGGAATGCGAGAAATATTGAATGATCCAGCAAGAATTTTTAACGCAGACGAAACCTCATTTTTCCTTCATCCAAAATCAAAAGAGGTTATTGCTCGTACTGGTTCCCGCAATGTTTACGAAGCAGAGCAAGCTGCTGCCAAACATAATGTAACAGTTATGTTTGCATTCGGAGCAAATGGCATTATTGTACATCCACATGTGATACTGCCAGGTAAACGTTTGCGGCACGAGGTAGTGCAAAGTTGTCCTTCCGAATGGGGTCTTGGTCAAAGCGAACGCGGTTGGATCGATTCTCCTAATTTTAAAGGATTTATTCATAAAATATTTCACCCTTTTGTCATCAAACAAGGGGTGAAATTTCCTATAATATTAGCCGGCATCGCGAATAAATGAACACATTTTAACAGGTCGTTTAAAGTTCATTTTGGTTTAACTGAGTTCATTTGTTGTTCATTCCTGTTAAAATAAACGATCGTCAAAACAGTTAACGACTGCTCGATATCTCATATAGGCAAACACGGGGAAAAAATTCGAGCAGTACAATTAAACGACTGTTAATTTGTATCGCATACGCTCTTGACAGTCGTTTGTTTAACGACGGCATAGGACCAGTCGTTAAAATTAACAAATTAACTCATTGCGTACGCGATGCCAAATTCTAGCAATTTTTAACGACTCTGGTTAATTTTTAACGACTGTTAATTTTAAACCATTTCTTTCGCGATGCCAGCTATTATTTGTTGATGGCCATGCATCGCACAATGCACTAGAAGTAGCCGATCTCTGCAAATCACTGGGCATAATATTGATATGCCTATATCCTAATACCACACATATTACTCAGCTCGCAGACGTGGCTATATTTAAGCCATTAAAAAACGAATGGAAGCGTGCAGTAGAAGCTTGGAGATTGAAAAATCAAGGTTGTGCTCTTAACATCTTGCACTTTGGGCCAGTTTTATGTGAGGCTATTGAAAAAGGAATTCAAAAAAAAGGCCATCGATTATCAATGGTTTTCGGGCATGCGGATTGCATCCATTTGATGCTAATGCGGTAGACTATTACAAGTGCATCGCCAAGACAGCAGCTGCTTTTAAAGTTGAACATTCTGAAGTTGATGACTGTTGCGAAGCTCTTCATACATCAATTATGGAGCCAAATAGCACAGCTAGACAGGAAGGTAGCGGTGAGGACAACATCAAAATAAGCATAGAACGTATAATTGAGGCATACGACCTGATTGGTGTTGATATGAGATCTAAAATCGAAGGAGACATGAACCTCTTGTCTCGTGAAGAACGTGTCATTCGATTTATTTACAGAGAATTTGTTCGTCCTCATGTTGTATTCGATCAACAAAGATCTCCATTGAATAGCTTTGAGACCAATTCTACGGACATCGATGTAAGCAAATGTGAAATTGTTCAGATTGAAGACAGTGAAATGTTGCCAAATATATTGCCTTTAAATGAATATCTTTTCGATGAACCACGAACTGGCAATATTATGTTAGAACAGCCTAAGGATTTCGAGCATGGTAAGTAAAAAAACTGACGTTTGCAAAAAAAATGCAAAACGAACTATAGAACATTTTCCCAACTGATATTAATTTTGTAATTACAGTGGAGATAGACATCTTGGACGGTCATAATACTACACTTAGCCTGCCCGAGGTATTAACTCAACCGCCAACGCCGCGTCGTAGTATTAAACATCGAAATTACAAAACAAATTTTCACCCGTACTAACGGCTGGAGAGCATACGGAGGCAATCCGAGAAGAACAGAAAAAAAACAGAAAAAAGAACAAAGAGAAAGAGGAACAACTAAAATTGTATCGATAGAAAATTACGAGATGTTTAAAGTCATAGCCATTCCTAACCTTGCCAATCATACGATTTTAGACATACACGCAAATGCAATAGCTGAACGAATCGCTTAAACTGAACGAATCGCACTACATATCTTCTGAGAAAATAATACAACTAGAGCCAGGCTGTATAGCATCAGCATTACTACACACAGAAAGTGGTACCAGATGCAGCTCAAAGGAAATAGGGTCAGAAGTCACTGAATTTATACAACTTACAAATCCAAACAGTATTCTGTTCTTCTCTATCAACCCTGATAAGATAATACTAAAATGTAATAAACACTCACTACCCCAAGCTGCTCAATCGGAATCATAACCTTGTCACTAGACTGCAGCATTTTGACGAACAAGTTCGAAATACAACCGACGATGCTAATAAAATCTGAGCAAGTTAGAGCATATTTCAAACCTATGTTAAATTTAAGCATATCAAAAGAAGATAAGTCGAACGAAGTATAATCGGTAACCAGTAACTATGTACTTTTCTTGATAACCATACTAAGTGTTTCTATTACGGTCATCTTGGTTTCCGCGATGTTAATCAAGAAATATCTAAAACAAAATATTGGTCCTCCGCCATGCAGGCCACCCACTTTAAACCTAGAATTGTAACTCCCCTACGAGGAATTACGGGGAGGGATGTCGCTGACGACAATTTAGGCTTAAAAACTTAGCGTTGCTTGGTCAATAAATGCTGACTAGCTACGTTATGCAACGCGCCAGCGATGCGCGCTGTTTTAAGGATTAAATGGAAAAATACGCTAAGAAGAATAGACTAAGAAGAATATGCTGATCGACGACGGTCAGCAATTTTAGAGTATAAAATCAATTGAATAAATTAATGAAGCTTATTTGCCAAGAGCCAGTTGGTGCGTTTATTATTGTGCTTAAGTCGGCGTGTACTGTGCCTGTCTTAAGCTGCTGCTCTCCGAAAGACACTTTCGTGTGCGCAACACTTATCGATAAACTCAAGAACCGGGTCGTTTCCAAAAAAATGCATGTTTATTTAGGCCAGCGATCTTGAGAACGATAAGTTACAATACTTTGAATTTCTTCTCAAAAATAGGCGTTGCAAATGAAACATTTCATTACAATTTAAAATCGCCTCAAACCTACCCGTTGCTACCGCAATATAATGGATGCACGATTAAATCTACTTTTAATGAGAAAATGTCATCACAATGTATCAAAATTGTTTGACATTCTATTATTGAAGATCTATTTTAATTGAAAAAGTAAACATTGAAATTTTGATTGGAATAATTAAAAAACATAACCTTTTTTTATTCTTTACAAAGTCATCGCGGGCCGCATTGAAGGCTGTCGAGGGCCGCAGGCGGCTGCAGGCCGTAGTTTGGAGACTCCTGCTCTAAAGGATCTAAATAGACTACAACTAAGACTCCGGACACATGATGGCGCCAAAATATAGGCAATTTGTTTTACACTTGAACTAGGTAACTCTCCACGGAACGAATGTTTGATGGCGAATCTTTCCCCATCCACTGTCAAAAATAGATTCGCTAACAGTTTTACAGGTGTTTAGCAAATTAACACTTGTTTTTACTGTTTAGAAATCACTAAGAATCTTTAAACCATGCGCAGGCATCCTAAAATTAAGTTTAAATGACAAACTATATACAGTTTTCTTTGCACCTGAATACAAGCAAAGATTCTCCTACAAACAAAAGGCGGATATTTTTAACATGGTGTGCATAAAAACCTAGAGTTAAGCGGAGAAAGGGTGTGAAACACAAGGATGCGAGAGCGCGTTTTGGTTTCTACACAGTTTTGACACTTACACTGTGTATTACAAATACAATTACAAATGTGTAAATGTGTGCATTTACTTTCCACCAGCGCGCTCAGATTGATCTGCTCGCAGCGGTATGCTGATATCGGTGTCTCGTTTGCACTACTGCACCGAAAGTTCCTCTGAGTACTCTCGTTATTGCTATCACACGAAATCGTTAGTACAGCTCAAGGATCCGTAGCGAGCAGCCGCACGTGTAGTGATGGGTCAAGTAGCACTTTTTACTGTGTGGTGCGGTGCTACCACACACAATTAAGTGTGCGCTGTTTTGGTGGTACTACTTTTGTGCAACCGCACAATTTTGTGCAACCGCACGATTTTGTGCTATAGCACAATTTTGTGATATCGCACAGTTTTGTGCTATAGCCCAATTTTTGCGCGCCCTATTTTGTGCTATAGCACAATTTTGTACGCCTTAACCATACCGGATTGGCTAGGTAAATCCTGTAATGATATTATATAAGAATAAAACTTATAAGAGGGGTGGCCCCGTGGTACAGTCGTCAACTCAAACGACACAATAACATGCCGTCATGGGTTCAAGCTACAACCATCTCCCCTAGCAAGGACTGACTATCCGGCTGCGTGATAATGAATTAAGTCTCGAAAGCCTGTATAAGCCGGCAAGTCCGCGTAGAACATTACGCCAATAGAAGAAGAAAAAGAATAAAACTTACAATAACAGTAGTAACATGATCTTTAATGTCATCGATTTGATGGAGCTGATTTCATTTGGTTAAAGTGAATAATTTTTTGTATTTTATAATCAAATGAATAATATTTTAACAATTTTAAACAACAGAACAAAACAATAACGCGTTACAACAAAACTGTGCGTAGTATATACTGACATACTGTTTATGTGTAGCACATTGTTCGTACGTAGCCCAACAATTGGGCTCAATTAAAAAAAAAGCATCACAAAAACTGTCTGCAGAACAAACTGACGTAGCACGAGAAAATAGAACTGCACATTCAATGTAGTAACACACTTACTACAGCGCAAACCTGTGCACACACAAAATTGTGTTATAGCACAAAACTGTGCTCTACCACAAAATTGTGTTCTACCACTAAATTGTGCTCTATCACAAAATTGTGTTCTACCACAAAATTGTGATCTTCCGCAAATTGCTGCGCACAAAATTGCGTCATAGCACAAAATTGCGCACACAAAATTGTGCTATAGCACAAAACTGTGCGGTACCACAAAATCGTGCGGTTGCAGAATACTGTGCGGTACCACCCACAAATTGTGGTGTTGCACAAAATAGTGCGGTTATACATATTGTGCGGTTGCACAAAATTTGCGATGGCACAAAGTCGTACGGTTGCACAAAATCGTGCGGTTGCACAACATTGTGTGGTTGCACAAAATTGTACGGTTACACAAAGTGGGTACCACAATTTTGTTTAGTGTTCAAGTGTGCTCGCACATATTGATGTGCTATGCGTGCGTGGTAGCACTGTGCTACTTGACCCATCGCTATGTGCAACAGGATCTACGTAGACATTCGATCACTTCAACGTTTACACCGATGAAGCGATCTTTTTAAAAGTAAAGTATTGTATGTCAACGTACTGTTCACGTAAATGTGTGAAATCATGTGATATAAATGTGTAAAGTTTCAATGAAGTGATGAAAAAAGAAATACCTTAGCATGTATGTGGTTTGGTTTTGATTTAGATAACAAAAATACGCAGCGAGTGTGAGCGATCGCTGAACGAAAGAAACGCACACAGCGCAACACGAAAGAAACAAACACAAACACACGAAAGGATGCTCGCGCATGGTAGCGGGCATTGAGAGAGTGCAGCGTATAGGGCAAATGTACCAATAGTGGTGCAATTTGGAGTGTACCGTGTGTTTTTTTTTTGGATTTAAAGTGTCAGAAGGACAATTTCTGAATATTTTAAACACATAGCAATTGGAATATGTTTCATCTTCGCAATCACAACCATTTTTACCATGAAATACATCAAATTTACGAAAAAATACATATTTTTGTGATTGCTCTTCGTTGTACCTATAATGGTGCTATGGTTCCTATAGTTGTATTGTGTTCCTATAGTGGTGGTAAATAAGATGCATCAAAAACAGTGTATAATATCAATGAAACTTAGTTCGAAGCTGATTTCGTATGATAGCAAGATTACGCCATAATATTAGTTTCTTGGTAATACGATCGTAAAATGTATAAATTTGTATGAACTATTGCCTATACGATCAATCACAAACTGTTATACTCACACTGTGCGCATCACACTGACAACACACGTCCGCAATGTGACAACCTGCAAAAGTGTGCTTGTTGAGTCGATTTTTCACTCAGCCAAGTAAGCGAATTTTGGCCTCATTTCAACTCATTTATGTTGCTTATTTAAATGAAAATTACGAAATGTTAAACATATCGTCGAAAAAAATCTAAAATTACCTATTTTATTGATTTTAGAACTAGGACCACTATAGGAACATGCCTGTTTGGTGTACCTATAATGGCACCATCGTAAAACACACTTAAAAATACGTAAATATGGTAAAAAGCCAATGAATTTGAATAAAATAATATCATTTGATAACAATTATGTTAAAAAACTAATAATTGCGTTGTTATGTGGTCATTTAGAACGTTAACAGAAATATGAGTTTCGTTATGAAATCCTAAGGATTTTGGAAAAATGTTGATACCTTTGACAAAATAATGGATTTTTCGGTCACTAAGAAACGGAATGGCCCCATTTAACTTTTAAATCCTTTGTAAAAGGCCAAATAACATTTCACACTATCGTAGATAACTTAACTACTGTTAATTTATCGTACGAGACGCATTTTAGTGCAATACCACCACTATTGGCACTAGCACCACTATAGGTACTTTACCCTATTCATCGCCGCAATGTTTGTTAACGGCTTTTTTGAGTGCCACAGCAACTCACGGGCATTAACCACACGCGAGAAAAAGAACTGTTTAACATATTTTCCGTAGGAGGGAAATGAAGGCATGGGAAATTTCGCGGAAGACAACGATTTCTTCCGTCGCTTTGCCCAGCGGGTAGCATCTGTGTGTTTGACAGGTGGTCGAAGCAACCGGCGGTCGGAGTGAGTGTAAACAAACGGATTCAGCATTTCCTTAAAATCATTTTTTCAATAATTTTGTTGGAAATGAAGTAAATACAATTAGTGGTGAGAGAGTTGATAAGTGGCTTAAATTATTTGTGTAGTAAAATTTGCGCGTTCCCGACAGCTTGAGCTGTTGACAGAAAATCTCTCGAATGCACATTCCTGTTAGAGCAATACGGTACTTATTTTTACTTTACTTGTCGACTCGAACTTACTGACGGGTTACTCGAAGAGGAACGTCGCTAGCGAAACGACACCAAATGAACATAATAATCGTGCGAGTGAATCTTTTCGTATGTCGAACACAATATAATAGGCCTGATAGTCTTGCTTTTTTATGTCCGTGAGGGCTCCCGATTTCCGGTGAGAGAAAACCACAATCTACCCCCCCCCCCCCCCCCTTCCACTTACAGTTACCGCTAGAGACACAACAATGATTTTAAATAAATGCTGAATCCGTTTGTTTACACTTGCTCCAACCGCCGTTGTTTCGACCATCTATCAAACCTTCATCGATTCGAATGGCGAAACGATACCATTTTTTCTCCAGTTCGACTCGAGTGCTTCCGACGGAATCGAATGTCATTTGAGAAAATAATAGGCCTGATGATCAAACAAAAAAAAAAAAAACAATGTCGTATTACTATGATAACGAGCGAAATTATGCGAATTAAAGCGGTCTAGTATTTCATTGTATATGAAAGGTCGTGATTGACTTACGTTTAAACCTTATATTACCTACGATTATATTATTATTATAAGTATTAACACTTGCATCCATGGGAATTGTTCAAAATAATGTTACACATCCCAGTTGTGATTTATTTTCATACTCATATTCTTGTTCTTGAAAATTTGCTCAATTGCAATTTCACCCTCAGTGGCGGATCAAGTCTGTCCGAGGCCCTAGGCGTTATGGTAGACGGGCCCATAACCAAATTCTTCAAAAGGGGTGGTGTGAATAATATACGAATCATAGGGTGCGGAGAAATATATTTCTCCACAAGCAGTGGCGGATCAAGGGTATCGGGGGCCCTAGGCGGAAAGACGAGTTGAGGCCCACTGTAAATGTTGTTGGGGCGGGGGGCGGCACTAAACTAGCTGCTGGGAGATTAACAGTAAACATGAAATGCCGTCGGAAGGCCCCTCCGATCATCAGTCACAGGCTCTACATTTGATGACGGGGGGAGGGGTGGGGGGTGCAAATGATTCGCCTCGGGGCCCCAACGGCCATCCTTCCGGAGGCTCTTGTCGCTGGTACTCTGTCCATACGGCATACTATAGAAATCGGCGGGGGCCCCAGGCCTGCTTAGTCCGCCTACCGTTAGATCCGCCACTGTCCACAGCACTCACTTAAATAAAAAAACGTTTTTCGATCGGTTAACATCAGGAAGAGATCTCTTTTAATTCAATAATGCATCATTCAACATGTTTTGGTTTTTATAGAAATTTGTATGCACAAAGTTTTTTTTTATTGTAATGGTCGTATTTGTTCCACCGAACATATGAACCAATTTCTTTTCCATGCCACATTTTGATCAATGTCGGCAGGAGTTTCGAAAACCAAAGGAATAAATGAATTAGCGATTCTGTTTCAGGCCATATTACATATATCATTTAGCATGTTTTTTTTATGATAAAGAGTGGTTTATAATTCCTTTTCACTCTGTCATTTCATTTTAAAGAAAAAAAAAACATTTAAACGAAATTAACTGAATGCAATCAAACCACTCGTTATTTTGACGGGTTCCGAGAGATAATTATACAGCTGGAAATAGATGAACCGAGATCTTCGCGGTACCGCAAAAATCACGTATGACTTGGGCTGTCAATTCTGTTATAAAATCTGACAGATAGGCGAGATAATCGCGGTTCGTGTTATGAACCATCCGAAGTCTGGTGACGATTGAATGAGCTAAGATGATTTTTTTTATCAATTTGCGAATCAAATTATTTATTTCACATAGTTTATGCAAAATAAAATATAAAACTCGTTTCTCGACAAGTTTTATCCACAATCCACCAAAAAAGTAAAAGCAATCGGCTTGCGCTACTGCGAAAATCTCAGCTATACAGAAGTTGGGTATCTCCGCGAAACAGCAGGCGCGATTGGATGCGCAGAAGATTTGACAGCTCAATTGTTCTACAACTGTTATAAACAGGCGCGAATTTCGCGGGACCGCGACGATCTCGGTTCGTCTATTTCCAACCTACCACATATGCAGTGGCAGATCTAACGGTAGGCGAACTAGGCGGTCGCCTGGCGCCCCGCCGATTTAGGGGTCCTGTAGATCGCCATTCTATAGTTTGCCGGAGAAAGTACTAGCGATAAGGGTCCCCGAAGGATGGTCGTTGGGGCCCCGATGCTGACGAATCATTTGCACCCACCCCCCTATCCCCCCCCCCCTCTGTGACTGATGATCGAAGGGGCCCCCGACGGCATTTCAAGTTTACTATTTAATCTTCCAACAGCAAGTTTAGAGCCGCAACCCCTTCCCCTCCCCCCCCCCCCCCCCCCATCAACATTTACCATTTACAGGGGGCCTCAACTCGGCTTTCCGCCTAGGGCCCCCGATACCCTTAATCAGCCACTGTGTGATATTAGTTACGAAACATTAGAGCAATGGTCGGAAACATTAAGGCCAGCACATCGGGAGGGAAACGAAATCTACGCAGTATACTGATCGATGACTGCGTGGCTGTGGAAAATGGACATATGGTGTGCACTTTTGACAATGTCAATGGTTTCAAATACCGCCAAAAGAGCGAAAAGTATGATCCGGGGAACTTCATCCGGCACATACGAACGGCTCCCCCAGCGTTTGCTAAAAGAAGCTGCAGCTCCATCGAAGCGAAAAATTGCGAAAGTTCCAGTAATCATCGACCGAAAAAAGTTATTAGAAGGCATGGTCAAATTAATATGCATGCATAATGTACCCATGCTCAGCGTAGAATGGGAAGGTTTGAGGATAATCCTTCAACCTATATGTGATGCATTAAAAATACAGATGAATCGTCAGAACCTTGTCTGCCACGTAGGAGCTGCTGCAGGAAAAGTTCGGAGTGAAATATCCTCGGTAGTTAAAGGAAAAATACTTTATCTCAAGATCGACAGTGCAACCCGGCTCGTACGACACATATTAGGTGTGAACATACAATTTTATGACACAATGAAAAAGGATATTGTTATTTACACCATAGGTAATACGTCTTACAAAAATTACAAATTATTATCAATCGCAAAAATAATTTCAATTTGATTTATATTCTTTCAATCTTTGCACATGTTTCCAAAATGAAAATATCAATACTTCTATAGGCATACTGGAGTTAAACAATAGACACACTGAATAATTTTTGAAAAGCAAGATATTGGAAATACTCGCTCTATACAATGTTGCACTAGAGCAGATATTCACGGTAACATGCGGTAACGGGGCGAACATGATAGCTGCTGTTAAGCAATTACAATCCGAACTTCATACCCTGTTCAACACACCGACGAACGACGATGGCTGCACGATTCCTGACGAACAATTGGAGTGGACTGACTCCGTAGAACGAGAATTCAGTCACATTATAAATGTAGTGAGATGTGCTGTACATACTATGCTTTCAGCTTTCAGTGAGTGATGTCATCAAGGCATACGATGTTGAGCTACGCAAATGTACATTGGTGGCAAACAACTGCCGTGAAATAGCATACAAGTCTGTGTTTAGCGAGGAGTCACTTCTACCACTATATTCCAAACGAGATTGGGAGGCATTTTTGAAATGCTGAATTATTTTAGTGAGCGTGAGGAATTATTCAGTGACCTGGACCAACAGTACCCGGAGCTAGGTTGTACTATCAAACTCATCATAAGGTTGGTTTTAACCATAATTTGAAAATTTATTCTACTTACAGACCTTATGCAACAATGGCAATTCGTAAAAGAATATGTTGAAGCGTTTGAGCCAGTGTACATAGCAACGAAAAAGATGCAGGCTGTACATACATCATTAAATGAATTTTATTTAACGTGGATGAAAACTATCATGCAGATTGTATTAATTCAAAACAATAGCTTTGTTGAGGCTCTAACTCAAGCCCTGAAACAGCGACTTGAAGTTCTCAAATAAAACATCGTTGTAAAAACAGGACTACTTATAGATCCTAGGATAAATTATTTGAATTCCAGGTTAAGTTTTACAAAAGTTTTACTATTTTTAACTATAGACCTTTATCATTGCCACATCAGAACGAATTAAAAAATTCAAAGCTTGACTCCAGACATCTACTTCTTCTTCTTCTTCTTCTTCTTGTTTGGCACAACAACCGCTGTCGGTCAAGGCCTGCCTGTACCCACTAATGAAGTGAGCATTAGCGTTCAGTGACTTATTGTTACCATAGCAGGATAAGCAGTACGAGTACGAGTTGACGACTGTACCACCAGACCGGCCCAATCCCAGACATCTACACAACCGTCTTATCTACAAGCAACAATAATACACAAAACACCCAAGCGATTTTGACATTTTCTTCACAGAATTGTATGAAGGATCGCTGCCAGCAATATGTGTAGAAACGGAACATTTATCTCCCAATAGATTTGTTCGGCAGCTTAATGCTTTATATTTAGAATCCCATCAAAATTCTACATTTGATATATGGCACTATTGGATGTCGCAGAAATATACACACCCTGAACTATGCGAGATAGCCACACTTCTTCTAACAGTTCCGTCGAATCAAGTGTCGGTGGAGCGAGCTTTTAGCGCTCTTAGTTTAGTCCTTTCAGACAAACGAACAAAGCTAAACGACGATACCTTGGAAAATATTCTATTATTTAAACATAACAAATGTGCATTTGAAAAGATTCTCCCTACCCTTTATAAATGGAATGAAGAAAATCTATAGTAAGTTTTAATATGATTGCGTAAACTAATAAATGGCTGTGAATTGCGAAGTGTAATATTACTTTAAACGTACGTAAATCTATGAATTATTATGAATTACCTATACAAGCTGTAATATTACTTTAATATACTTAATACGGTCACATTTTTTAAAACATACCTATTTCTTTAAAGATAGATATAAGACCGTATCTAATCTCACAATTAATTATTTTTTTATGATATTGCTTGAAACATTCGAAAAATTAGGTTAGGTAAAGGCTGTGAAAATCGAACTGACTTATTAATTAAAATCCCTACAACAATAATTTAAGAGATCTGTGCAAAATCTGTGACCATCGAACTGAATACCCAATTCAACTTCCTGCAATTACTTCCATTACTTTGAATGTACCTATATCTATGTAACTGCTGTGAATTATGAATTGAAGTATGATTTATACTGAACTATCTACAAAAAAAGATAACAATCGCAATGCCGTTTGGTAACCACAAAACAATGCTGTATTATTTCTAGATAGAAGTGAATGGTATAAACGATCATCTTAGCTCTTTCAATTGGGAGTTGGAAAATGATTTCCTTTCGATTATTCTGTTTAATACTCTTTGTGCCAGAAATAATTTTCATACTTGTTGAACCCAATATTGTTCTTCTTGGCACAATGCAGTTATGCCGGCCTATATAGGCATTGGAGACTTTTCAGCAAGAACCACGAAGCTGAATAGTAAGACCTTGCAACGGAATGACGATCCATGCAAGGCTTGACCCCCACAACAGGCATGCTGTTAAGTCGTACAAGTTAATGATGTACTCCCAAATCACTATTCAAATCTGGCATCATCACAAATCATCAACGACAGAATATATATTAGAGTTTTTACTGAATACATCATATTGCTGCTGTATATTGAATTGTTTTTGTCTCAGGAGAGCTGTAAATAGTGATTACAAATAGCGATGCTATTGCAAATTTGGGGTAGAATCCGAAATTGGCCTAAGAGGCTATAAAACATCAGTTGGTAATATTTGTACTTTTATAGGATTATTGATGTCGAAATAAACCTGTTGTGCGAATCATTCAAACATCATTATAATAAAAAAATAAAATAAAAACAATTTAAAACGATTTTTTTTAAAGGTGTGAATAATGCTTACATTTCCATAGCCAAAAGTAAGCGACTTCCATAAATAACGTGTAATGAAAAATGTAAACAGTTAACCACACTGATGCTGACCGTGTATAGTTGGCTGCGGGTTCTAGGTTCGTAGCGACAGCACGCGAAGCACGTGTCGTCGGTGGTATTCTGTCATTGGAAGCGACAAGAAACAAAAAGGGTCGCTTCAGTAGTAATAAGCCAAATCTCATCCGTTCCTGGGTGGAGCACCGAAAGGATTGAATTTTACAAATCGTAGATGGACTGTTACCGCTATGTCCATTGCATCTGATAGAGCTGAGAAATCTAACGATTTTTGGCTAGCACCAGCAAAGTGTGAGATGCACGGTGTAGTGAACGGTGAGGTCAAGGCAGGTGTATCTTTGGTTTATAAAAAGCTTGTTTGTTACTTCAAATTTTATTTTTTCCTGATTCTTTTCCGGTTCTTTTTCCTAAGCCCCTCGAAGGGTCTAGAGAGAAAAATTGTTCGAGCCCGTTGGAGCGTATCTTTTTGACTCCTTAAAAAATTGACTAGCGGGAGGCCGCATTCGCATGTGTAGCTGCCATTTCCTCTTCTACGGACAAACCACCGTACACAATATGAGAAGGGATATCCAACTAAGGATGCCCAGACTCCCCGCTGTCAGTGTCTGCTCCGTCAATCTCTTCCGCTTTTCCTGACGATTCTGGCGATGCCGCTGCCGAAGTCTCTTGGCTTGGGTCTCTTGGCAACTTTGATTAGGTGACAAGAATAGCGCGTTCTTGATCCCAGCAGCGTTGGAGTTACGAAGTGATGCACTTGGCGGCTTCGCCACGTGCCAAACAGGTGCAGTATATGCATTGTCGAGCAAGCGATCGGCACGAGCAGACTGCCTCGTATCTAGCGAACTGAATTTGGGCTACGTTTGCCCATTTATTTGCTATGTTATTGATACACCCGCTGTTTGGCCACTCACTGTTTGGGGGCTGTATTCGGGATGAAATGGATAGTAAACAATCATAGTGATAAGCATTAGGAGATCAGAAACGTTTGCGTTTTTTTGTATTTGTGAGAATTATTTATACAAGAACATGCTGAGCATGGTTCATCCCAAATACCTTACCCAAATAGCCACATTACGACCACAACGTTGGAAAAAAGTCTTATAATTTTTGTTTATTCTATTCTCAGACTCCACAGTCTTAAAAGGAAATAGGTTCTGATACTTGCTATTTTATATTATGCAGATAGCTGATAACCTAAGACAAAAACCAAAAAAATCGAAATGTTTCCGAAAAAATCGATTTTTTTTCACGGTTGAACTGTTTCACAAAACTTGCATCTTCATTAACGGTCTTTTCAAGTTTGGTTGCATTGTCGTTGTTATTTATCGAAGATTTTGACAAATACCGAAAGAATCAAAGAAGAAACGAAGAAAAGACTTTTTCTTCGTTCATTTCTTCATGTGTAATGGCGTATGGACGCTCTGTAATGGGATGGGATCCGAAGCCCTCCGAGGGATAACACAGGCTCTCCCATCCTACTCCTATTCCGACACGTCCTCGCCGTGCAGAGTGGTAACATGTGCCTCCGTATATCCTAGCTTGGGTACACGGGCTAGATCCAACCCCTTGGGCGGATGGGTGGCATATGGCGAACCAGGAGGGGGTGGGTATCCCGGGAAACTGGGTGCCTGAACGTCGGGGGGGGGGGGGGCAACCCGACGCTAAATAAAACGGCCACGTGGGCGCAGGGCCAGTCACCCAGTCTCACGGTAACAACTGACTACAGAAAGCAACAGAAGGATACGACACGTACTTAACGATACCGACCCAACGCAATGCCCCCGGACAACGATTAAAATGGGCTCATGGAACGTACGCACTCTTAGCAAAGCCGGAGCCTTGAAAAAACTTGATGATACCCTAGCCACACTGAGCATGGACCTCGTAGCTTTACAAGAGATTCGGTGGCTAGGGAACGGTATGCACAACAGGCGTGGTAAGCATTGCTACGACATTTACTACAGCTGCCACGACCGTAACCACGTGCTCGGAACGGGTATCGCCGTAGGTCCCCGGTTGAAGCCCGCAATCATGGATTTCAAGGCTATAAACGATAGGCTATGCACCCTGCGCATGCGAGGCAAATTCTTCAATATAAGCCTCATAAACGTTCACGCCCATACCGAAGATAAAGAGGAAGAGGAGAAGGACCTTTTTTACGGCCGCCTCGCTAGAATCGTAGATGCGTGCCCCAGGCATGATCTCATAATCATCCTGGGGGACTTTAACGCAAAAGTCGGTAGGGAGCCAATGTACCGCCAATACACTGGCTGTCACAGTCTGCATGACCACAGTAACGGTAGTAATGGTAGTAGATTGGTCCAGTTCGCCGCAGCAAACAATCTGGTTGTAGGAAGTACCAAATTTGCGCGAACGGACATCCACAAAATGACGTGGGCGCACCCGGATGGCGAATCCTTCAACCAGATCGACCACGTGTTAATAAGCCGCCGACGACATTCGAGTCTGTTAAACGTCAGAACTTATCGAAGAGCCAATATCGATTCCGATCACTACTTGGTTGGCTTAGTGATACGTTGTAGAATCGCCCGCCCCCGCGCCAATGGGGGCGGAGAAAACACGCAGCCTCGGCTCAACACGGACTCTCTAAGGGACCAACAGAGTCCCTCTCTAATCTCTAAGGGTCCAACAGGAATTCAAAGCCGCTTTAGATGAGTCTCTACTACCAGAAAACAGTTATGAAACTACGAGCGAGAGGTGGAACGCTGTAAAAACAAAAATAATAAACTGTGCAAGAAATATACTCCCACCACGTCGTGGCAACACCTAATCTGGCTGGTTCGACGAAAAATGCAGACAAGTGACCGAACGTAAGAATACTGCATACCGAGCAATGCAGCAACGGCATAGAACGCGGGCATGCGCAGAGGAATATTCACGGCTCAGACGCGAAGAGAAACGAGTTCACCGCTCCAAGAAGCATGCTTTGGAAGAGCAAAACATGCGGGAACTCGACCAAACCAGAGAGGCGTACGGACCGACACGAAAGTTTTACTAAGCGATAGCATGTCACCGAAACAACGTTGTACCTAAGGTAACTTGCTGTCGCAACAAGGATGGAGATCTGGTCAGTGACCAGCCAGAGGTCCTCTCGCGGTGGGCTCAGTACTTTGATGAATTACTCAACGACCAGCTAAACGAACAGCTAGAAGCGCCACTAGCAGATAGTGTCATGCTACTGCCACCTAGCATTGAAGAAACATGAAAGGCTATCCGTCGGCTGAAAAATAACAAGGCACCCGGAACCGACGGAATTGCAGCTGAACTGGTCAATCATGGAAGTGCACGACTAGAAAACGAGATTCATCCAATTGTTACTGAGGTGTGGGATAGCGAATCGATGCCTTGTGATTGGAATCTCGGCATCATCTACCCCGTATACAAGAAGGGAGACAGGTTGGACTGCAACAACTACAGGGGTATTACGGTGTTGAATACCGCCTATAAGATATTCTCCCTGATCCTTCAGGATCGCCTTGTCCCGCACGTCGAAGAGTTAGTTGGAAACTATCAAAGAGGATTCCGAAACGGAAAATCTACCACTGATCAGATCTTCACCATGCGGCAGATCTTGGAGAAGATGGCTGAATACAGAAACGACACATACCATCTCTTCATAGACTTCAAAGCCGCATACGATAGCATAGCCAGGGTAAAACTGTACGACGCTATGAGCTCATTTGGAATCCCGGCCAAACTGATAAGGCTAGTTAGAATGACTATGACCAACGTCACATGCCAGGTGAGGGTGGATGGAAAACTCTCAGGACCTTTTGCTACCACCAAAGGTCTGCGCCAGGGGGACGGGCTTGCTTGTCTCTTATTCAACCTGGCGCTAGAGAGAGCCATCCGTGACTCGAGGGTGGAGACTACGGGAACCATCTTCTTTAAGTCAACCCAGATCCTGGCATACGCTGATGATATAGACATCATTGGTCTGCGGCTCTCCTATGTAGCAGAAGCCTACCAAGGCATCGAGCAGGCGGCAGAGAGCCTAGGATTGCAGATAAACGAGGCAAAGACCAAACTGATGGTGGCAACATCAGCGGGCCTACCAACAAATAATCCGAATCTACGTAGGCATGACGTGCAAATAGGTGAACGCACGTTTGAAGTCGTCCCACAATTCACCTATCTTGGGTCAAAGGTCAGCAACGACAATAGCATGGAAGCTGAGTTGTGCGCAAGGATGCTGGCTGCCAACCGGTCATTCTACAGCCTGAAAAATCAGTTCACCTCAAAGAACCTGTCGTGACGGGCGAAGCTGGGACTATATAGTACCTATATAGTACCGGTACTCACATACGCCTCTGAGACATGGACACTATCCAAATCTGACGAAACCCTCTTAGCCGCGTTCGAGAGGAAGATGCTCAGAAGGATACTTGGCCCCGCATGTGTGGAAGGACAATATAGAAGCCGCTATAATGACGAGCTATACGAGATGTACGGCGACCTTACTGTCGTACAGCGCATAAAGCTCGCCAGGCTCCGGTGGGCTGGCCATGTTGTACGCATGGAAACGGACGACCCAGCCCGTTAAGTCTTTTTAGGCCGTCCACAAGGACAGAGGAGGCGTGGTAGGCCCAAATTGAGGTGGCAAGATGGCGTGGAGGCGTCCGCCATTAAGGCCGGGATAACGGACTGGAAGACGAAGGCGCGAGACCGTGAGCGGTTTCGGACACTCCTGAGGCAGGCCAAGACCCCAAAGCGGTTGTAGCGCCGGATAAGTAAGTAAGTAAGTAATGGCGTATGCTTTGACAGATCTTGGCGTGCTACGGTGGGTGATTGTTCTACAGTGCGTGGTTGATGTGAAGTAAAAAATAAGTTTAATCAATTAACTAGAATGGCTGATGAAAACTACGCACGCAATATGAAAAAGAGTGGTTTGTTGTACAGACGAAAAGGGAAGATGGAAGATATAAGAAAAGAAGAAGAGTGTGGTGCTGCTGCGGAATTCGACTGTACCGACACGACTGCTGGTTTGTGCTATTTTCCTTTTATTAACTATATCAGGTTGCATGAATATACGAATTGTTCTTTTGTTGCAGGTATGGTGCAACCAAACAGTGGCATTACAACAAAACTTCTTGGTGAAGCATCTTTTCCAGGGGATGGCGAACAATTTCCCCGGATCTTTAGTCCAAACGAGGAAGAAGCCGAGAGTGGTAAAGGAGAAGCCGAGTGTGGTGAAGGAGAAGCTGAGAGTGACGAAGAAGAAGATGAGATAGACGAAGGAGCTATTGATTTTGATACAATGTCAGTCTCTGATTGTTTGCATTATTTTGCATTGTATACCAATCAAAATCACTCGGCGATAAATATGTTGCTTAAGATTTTGAGGACGAAGACAAATTTTGCTCTCCCAAAAGATGCCAGAACGCTTCTAAACACCAATAGAAAGCGTCCAAAAATAAAAGATCTGGGAAATGGTTCATTCTGGAACCGTGGCATTAGGAAAAGTCTAATTCAAAGTTTACGGTAATGCTATTTGAAACGCATTCAGAATTAATTATTTTACGAACTTTTTCCATAATTTAATTCCTTTTTTGTTGTTTTTGTTTTGTTTTTAGATTTGCAACAGTACCAGAAACACTATCTTTAAACATTTTCATTGACGGGCTTCCGTTGCACAAAAGCAGCAAAATGCAATTTTGGCCGATCATGATCAACATAAAGGAAATGCCACAGATTGCCCCAATCACAGCAGCTATTTTTTGTGGACGTACTAAACCAAAAGATGTGAGAAGGTTTATAAAACCACTGGTTCATGAGTTGAATATGTTTATGGACGATGGTGTGGTGCTGAATAATCGTCGAGTTACAATTAAAGTACGGGCAATAATATCGGATTCTCCTGCCAGAGCTTTTTTAAAAGGTAAATACAAAGTAAGTATGTATTTAAAAAAAATTGAAAGAAACTAATCTTTTTAATCAAATGTCTCTACTTTTGACCGACATTTTTTGTAACATTCGTACGCTTTGACTTTATGGACTCAAATGATCTTTATTTCCTTTACAAGTAATACTTACTCTTACATTCTATCACTTCCATTTGTCCCTAAATAACGCTTTTACACAAACACTATTTCATATCATAAATTTGGTTGTCAAAAGTGCGGATTACTGGGCGTGAACTGTACTTTACCCGATTGGTACATCTGTAGTAGAACTATCATCGGATTTAACCAATCAGGCCAACAAGAGTGAGAGGAGGATCGAGCGCCTTGTAATACCATGTAAAGCGACGATCATGTGCGACAGTGTGCGTGTACACATTGTCGTCCCTGTGGACGTTGACTGGTGGCAGCGCAACTGCCACGGCAAGTCCAGGGGTCGGCACGCATGGCTGCCCACAACATCTCTCCCTTTATTTATCCGGAGGAGTCGAACCGACACGGGATATTCCACTGAGGGAATACCGGTGCGGTGACACGTTCCGGCCGATGCTGATAAAATCTGGGAATGCTGTGGTGTGGGCGCTTTTCTTAGCTTACGGCTACCGGCACCCTTTTCCGCCCCACCATCGCCATCACGCTTGATCCGCGTTGGCAACGATTACTTGCGGCGGCGGTGATGCTGCGTGTGCCTTCATCGGGTTGAAGCTCCCTGATGAGATGGTGATTATGAAGTCCCTGTCCCTGTTCATGAAACGGGCTGTAGCCGTGCGGCCTTGCCCCCATAGAACAAGATTGCCACCGGGACGTCATGTGGTCTCGCCCCTCTTTTCACTCACAGTGTTGCAGCAGGGCGACCTCGCCCTCCTTGGACACTGTGACACTGTTGCTGCTGTTGTTGATGCTGGGCGGCATAGACCCTCGCCCTTTCTTCACACGTTCCTGCTGTTGTTGCTGCTGCGCTCTGGTGCGGATGCCTGGCGGCATAGACCCACGCCCTTCCTTCACACGTTGCTGCTGCTCGTTGCTGCTGGCGCTGATGCTGATACAAGTGATACTGCATCCAGGGTGCTATGACACCCTTGCCCTCTCGATCACGATGCAGCCAGGGCGGCATGACCCTTCACCCTTTCTTTGCGCGTTGCTGTTGCTCGTAGTACTGGGCGGCATGGATCCTCGCCCGCTGGGGCTGCAGCCTGGTAGATGACGCTCTCGCCCATAGCCCGGCAGTAGGTGGAAAGCTTCCTCGCCGATGACGCTGCCGGCGTTGCTTGAACTGCAGCCCGGCGACCTTCACACGTTGCCGTGAGTGTACACCGCTGTCCATACAGTCCTTTTGATGGGACGGCAGTCGGGGGCCTCGGTCTTGGCGGGGGTGCGCCGATTTAGGGGTCCCGTAGATCGCCATTCTATAGTATGCCGGACAAAGTACTAGCGATAAGGGCCCCCGGAAGGATGGCCGTTGGGGCCTCGATGCTGACGAATCATTTGCACCCACGTAGTTGTTTCTCGTGAAAATGGGAGCATAATATGAAAAAATATGTTGCTTTTACGTTGGTGTTTAAACCTTTACAATGGATACTGATGTAACGTAATGCTTCGAATAACGGCCATTTAAAGCAATTTTTAGCATTTCATCGATGTATAACTTATTTTACTGAAGCAAACATTCTACATCTGAAAAAAAATCAATAGTTTTATTTAGTTAACTATTAACTAACTCGTTAACATTAGTTAACTATTGCGAAAAATTACCAAATTGCAACGATAATTTGATCCACATTCCGAACAGTTTCGATTTGTTCTAAATCATGTTCTAAATTACGGACGTTTTGATTCGAATTTCAGATAGCCTCATAATATGATATATGTTGTTAAAGTCAGCAACCTCTGCTTATTATTGCTTATTCGGATATGTCATTTTGACTTTGTTCATTGGGAAAGCATTTCTCTCTTTTTGATTGGAAGTAATTCCGTTAATTTTGATTCATTGAACTTCTTTTTTCCTGTACTTTTGTAGCGACAAGTCGCTTATCGTTTTTGCTTAAATAAATACAATTTTATAAGTTCGTCAAATTCGCATTCAAACTAAACTTTTTTAGTATTAAGCTTATTTTTTGTTCCCAACACCCAATTCTGAGTGTATGAGTTCTCCTATGCCAACAGAACGACTGCCTTAAAAACAACGGAGTTTATGTGCGTACAGAATTAAATACGTACTTACTTACTTACTTACTTACTTACTTTTTTACTTATCTGGCGCTAAAACCACTTTGCGGTCTTTTCTGCCTCAGGAGTGCCCGAAACCGCTCATGGTTTCGCGCCTTCGTCTGCCAGTCCGTTATCCCGACTTTAATAGCGGACGCCTCCATGCCATCTTGCAAACTCAATTTGGGCCTACCATAACTTCTCTTTAAATACTTATCACTATAAAAATTCTACTAAATTTCCTACGCTAATTCCCACGCTAGGCTATTTCTTATGCTAATTCCTACGTTGCACATTTACTGCAGGGTATAGTTTGTTGACTGGAGCTTAAATTGTAGCCGTTCTATACCTGAACCTGGTTCAATTATCGTCCCGAATCCAAATCTGGCACAGTTTCTGGAACTTATCCTCAAAATGAATGAAATCAGGAGCTATTTTTGGAGCATCATGTAATCATGATCGATTACAGGACCTGCATGTGTTTAATATCAGTTTCAGATTTTTTATGGGTAAACTTTCAGTTCCAGTGCCAGTGTGGGTTCGTGATAAGTTCCAGGGCTGGTATGGGTTAATGATAGGTTTCAGGACCGGTATGCGTTTATAAGTGGTTCTAGGACCGGTATGGGTTTATGATCGATTCTAGGACCGAAATTGTTTGTGTAAAGATTGGTTCTAGGACCAGTGTTTGTTCATGATCGGTTCCATGACAGGTGTAGAGTTATGATTAATTCCAGGGTCAGCATGGGTTAATAGTAGGGTCCAGGACCGGTATGGGTTCATGATGGGTTCTAGAACCGGTAAAGGATAGTTGGTTGGTTCCAGGGCAGGTACGGATTCATGGTTTGTTTCGTGACCGGTGTGAGTTCATTGGTTCCAGGACCGGTAAGGGTTAATGATCGGATCCAGGACCGTTATGGGTTCATGATCGGTTGCAAGACTGATATGGGTTCATGATCGGTTGCAGGGCGTATGGGTTCATAATTGGTTCCAGGGCCAGCACGGGTTCATGATCGATTCTACGGCCCGGAAAGGCTCATGCTAAGTTCCAGTACCGGTATTGATTCATGATAGGTTCCAGCGCAGGTATGGCTTCATGATCAGTTGCAGGGCCTGTATGGGTTCATGATCGGTTCCAGGAACAATATAGGTTCATGGTTGGTTCCAGGAACCGTTTTGGTTGATGATTGGTTCAAAGATCGGCCTGTGTTCATGATCGGTTCCGGGACCAGCATGGGTTCATGATTGGTTTCACGTCCCGTATAGGTTCATGATCAGTTCCAGGACCAGTATGGATTCATGATCGGTTTCAGGGACCGTATGAGTTCATAATTGGTTCCAGGGCCGGTATGGATTCATGATCGTTTGCAGGGCGGTAATAGATACATTATCGGTTTCAAGACCGGTATAAGTTCATGATCGGTTCCAGGACCAGTTTTGATTTATTATCGGTTCCACAGCCCGTAAAGGTCCATGCTAAGCTCCAGAACCGATTATCCATATGATTAATTATGGATTAATTATGGCGTATGGGTTCATGATTGGTTTCAGGACCAATATGGGTTCATGAGCAGTTCCGGGACCAGTATGGGTTTAGGATCGGTTGTAGTATAGTGTAAATAGTAGGATATGTAGAACTGTACAGAGAAAGCTTGAACAGATGGCCCAGAGGCTCTGAAAGAGAAGCTTAGCACTTTTGTAAGACTATTGCTAGAATCCCGTCCGGACCAGGGAAAAAAGTGGGTTTAATTTGTCTGATTGCATTTTCTACCGATTCATTTGTGATGAATATATCATTTATAGACATATCAGGAAACAGCCGCGGGCGTGTGCTGCAGGGCGGTTGCAATATTAATTGGCGACAAAGATTGAAGGTAGAAAACTAAACTAAACTTTTTGGCAAAGAGCTGACTGATTACAAGTTCACTTGAGGCTATCTCGGCGTCTAGTGACATTAATAACAGGATTTTTGCACTATTCCCCTTACGGTTAACAAAAGAAAATATTTTAGTCGGATCGATGGATATACTTTGTATTGTATTCTGTATACTTTTGTGATACGTTTATTGACACGTGTGCTTTGGTTCAGGTGCGTGTGAGAAGTGGTCCGTCTCTAACTAGATCGACGCACTCGATCCTATCGTCTAGCTAGATCGGCGCATCCGATCTCCTCTCTTCATTGGATCGGCGACCCGATCCTATCTTCGGCGCATCCGATCCTCTCTCGTAATCAGATCGGCGCATCCGATCTTATCACCTAGCTCGATCCTAGCTCCTGGTTGATACGGTTTGGAACTATGCTAAGTGAGTGGAGTGGTTGCCGTGCCTGACGCATAGATGTCGCTACGATCACTACAACTTCGTTGAAGTTTGTTGATATAAATTCTATACAGATGCCTATTGAATCTTCTATAGTTGCCACTAACAGTGTTAAACAATAGTCTGTCGGAGTGGAGATTAGACTTAACGAGACGAGACTTTACGTAAAGCTCTATTTTTCGCAGATTTTAGTCTTTGTTTGCGCCTATGAGTAGGCAATCCGATAGACAGATCTAAAACGTGTATATATTGGTGATAGACTTAGGATTAGAATAGGATTAAGGTGTTAGTGAATTGTAAATATGTATTATAAATTAGTCTTAACGTAACCACCGCGATGTTTGGAAGTGAACCGATCGATCCGAAAGTAAATTAGTTGTGAGCTAGAGAACAGTATTTTTAACTCTTTATTTCCTCAAGGGGGAACAGAAGCCGCACGCTCTTGTAAAGTAGGGCAGCATTTGTGAAGAACTAGGCCAACCTTATTGTTGTTTATCAACAGCGGTTCTAGTTTGACAGCTGCGTTGTGGTGAAATGAGAGAGAGGGACAGGTAGCATAGGCGAAGCAAACACGGGCGAAATAGAGAGAGTAGGAATGGTTCATCCCGAAGGAGCTTCGCGTGCAACGGATGAACCTGCGCAAGTTAAGTGGAATGACCGCAATCGGGTTTGCGCGAAGTTTTAAAACGGACACGAAGACGAAAATCGACCTCTTTCTACCATCGCGCCAAGAGAAGCAAGTTCAGTGAATTTTTTAATACAGTTAAAGTAAATTAAGAAAACTGAAGTTTCAACCTTTACTTCGCGAAAGAAAGAGCTTTGTTGCTGGACGCTGCTGGAAACGAGTCGATTGTGAAAACGATTGATAAGGTGGGATTGGTATCGGAATTAAGAAATGACCAGTCAATATTGGCAAAAGCGATCATTTTTTAGAAATCAGCTTTTCTAAAACCGAGATGTTTCAAGCTGTTCAATCCTGTGACTTCCGTAGCAGTCCGGGAAGTTGATAAAAGTGTAATATTGACTAGTAAGCAGGGATGATATCGGTCTTGACTGGTTAAACAATCTTTGGAAGGGAAAACTCTCATACCACTCTCAATTATACGCGGGCTCACGAATACAAGACCAAGTAAAGACCATGATTGTTTATATTATTATTGACCTGAGATAGTCCCATAAAACTGAGAGTATCAAGATGTTGGGAGTAGGCTGGGGATACACGGGATCCCGGAATGTTGACATGTAGAGAATCGTAAGTCTCATATAGCCAAGAAAGGTAGAATGAAGTCTCCCAACACGAGGATCGAGTCTTGTGGATATTTCTCAGCAATTTCTATGAGTGATGAACAGTAAGCGGCAACATCTTCTTTTTCTTCTTGGCCTGCTGATGTACGAGCACATCTAGAAGACATTGCCAGGTCGAGAAACCGTTTCCAGGAAACTCGGTCCTGGGCTGCAGTCCTCCAACCACGGCTGCATTCGATCTCCGACAGGTTTGACTCCACCTGATCCAGACAACGAGCTCGATGTGCTCCTCTACACCTCGTGCCGAACGGGTCGCTGACGAGCACCCTCCTGGTTGAGCATGAGTACGACATCCTCATCACGTGTCCCAGCCATCGTATCCTTCCGGCTTTGATGACCGTCAGGATATCAGCACCGCCAAACAGCTCAGCTAGCTCGTGGTTCATCCTCCTTCTCCACACGCCCTGCACGCACACACCGCCAAAGATAGTTCTTAGCACCCGCCGTTTGGAAATGGCGAGTGCATTGGCGTCCTCTGTTAGCATAGTCCAAGACTTGTACCCGTAGAGGACTACCGGCCAAATTGGTGTGCGATATATGGCGCATTTTGTGTGTTGCTGGAATCTTCTGGATCGCAGGAGTTTGTGCAGCCCGTAGTTTGCACGACTTCCCTGAACAATGCGCCTTCGGATTTCGCTGCTTACGTTGTTATCCAAAGTTACGGTCGTACCAAGGTAGCAGAAATCCTGTACCACCTTTAAAGGAGGCGAAATTGACGAGCCGAAGCCCGTTGTCATTCGTCAGCATGTGGGCACTGAAACTTCCTATCGTAGGTTTAAATGCCTCCTCCTGTCCGACCTGAGCATTAAAATCCCGTATGACAATTTTGATATCGTGTTGTGGGCAGCGGTCGTACTCCCTCTCCAACTGCGTATAAAAGTTGTCTTTATCGTCATCGGTGCTCTTAAGATGCGGACTGTGCACATTTATAATGCTCATGTTGAAGAACCTGCCACGAATCCTCAACCTGCACATCCGGTAAATGATCGGCCACCACCCGATCACTCGTTTCCGTATCTCACCTATGACCAGGAACGCCGTACCGAGTTCATGCTTTTCACCACCGCTCTGGCATATCATGCAATCACTGCGATACGGGCGCTCCGTCACTCCTTTCCAGCGCACCTCTTGAAATGCTACTATTCTGAAGCCACGGGTCCTCACCTCGTCCGCAAGAATGCGGGTACTTCCAGGTGCTGTGAGGGACCTGCAGTTCCATGTCCCGAGTTTCCAATCGTTAACCTTGTTCGGTTGCGTGGGTCTGTATCATTTAGTCCGGTTCGAAATCTTGTGGTTTCCTTTCGTTGCATTTGGGGTTTTCTAGGGGTGACTTGCAAGGCCTCTCCCCCAACCTCCTGTATCGTCGGAGGGCCTACGCATCCTTGATTAATGTCCCTTAGAATGCCAGGACAGAAGGCCGCCTAACATGGAGACCATGGAGACCCCCCCCCCCACCGTTCAATTTAGCCATATAACCCATCCTCCCAACCGCTTGGCGTTTCCCCGTATACCCAAGCTCAGATTATTTGAGAGATATGCTACCATTCTGTACGCCGTGGACATATTGAGTCGGAGTATGGTATCTTCTTCTTCTATTTGGCGTAACTTCCTAAGCCTATGCAAGCTTTCGAGACTTCATCCATTACCATGTAGCCGGATAGTCAATCCTTGCTACGGGGGGACGGTCCATTCTGGTCTTGAACCTATGACGGGTATGTTATTGAGTCGTTCAATTTGACGACTCTACCGCGGGACCGCCCCTTAGGGTAGTAGTATGGAGTAGGGTAGCGTATGAAGATCCTATTTAACCTTTAAGAGTTATCGGACCATACCCGTATCAGTGCGATATTGCTACAACCACTGACAACAGAACGGCAACATATTCGGTATTATTACTTAGAATCGGTGGAACGTAAACTGTACCGATTACTACGAATGATGTGCCAACACGCATGCGGATCCAGATACTTTCGGTTGATGTGTTCGTAACTGTTATTACTCCCCCTCGCGTTTCTGGCTATTTGAGGAGTTACGGTCCATTCGGAAAACATCATATCGGTCATCGAAGAGTGCAGACGAGGCGGTGTCATCCCTGAGCCAGGTTTCTGTAATCACGATGATATCAAAAGAACAGTTTGAAGATGCACTGAAGAAACTAGAGATTTTTGTCCGTAGACCACAGGTGTTTTGGTAATACACGGATAGTTCAGATACACAAGAATTATTTTTTTCAAAAAATAGTGTAGGTAAACCCTGCTAGATTGACATTAGCGCCACGTATTTGTGTGAGTGAAGAATCGGCGTTGCTTTGATCGTTCTGCACATAATTTGTTCAGAATTCGTGATCATTTGGGTGAAAGCATATTTTGTCGTTAATGTATCCGACTGAAGGGTCACAGGTGAGAACAATGGAGGATTTAGAGTGTCGGGGGCTCTAAGCGGTTAAAGGAGTTGAGGCCCCCTGTTGGTGTCGAGCAGGGAGGGGGGGGGGTCTATACTTTTGCGCACGTTTCGTGAAATGTATTTTCGTTCTATCTTTTGTTTTGCTGTTCAGAAAAGCTCTTAAAATTCTTTTAAAAATATGTTATCAAAATCAAAACAGGTTTTATAGGTTTTAATCTACAAAATCGAACATTTTGAAGCTGTGCTGGTTATCATTATTGAGGGACAAATACAACACCATAGCCTCACCAAGCGCCGTATGTCAAAAGCATCTGCCCATTTTGCCCCAAGCGTAACTGCCCATTTTGCCCCACGTGAAGCATTTTTGTATTTTTTGTTATGTTAGTAAAATACGCATTCAATGGCCTTGCTTTCTTCAGAATTTTTTTCAAGAAATATCATATCTTTAAAAATATATCATGTAAAACTTCCACGCATCCCAGTGACACTGGTTTAAGCTTATTTTCGAAGTGGCAAAAATTACATCAATATGCTACTATTTCTTATTTTGAATTTTTCTTGGTTATTTGTTATGTAAGGGTTATGAAATTTACATGGTATTCGTAGAACACTCTAATGAATACATTTTGAGCATTCGAAAGTATCTTTGTAGTGAAATAATGCTTAAATAAAAGGTGCTCATTTTGCCCCACATTCCTATCGGGGCGAGTATGGGCTTCGAACGACGAAATCAGTCCGCCGTGGTTGTCAGAAGGCGCTCACTTGGCGCTCAGTTTTAAAATAACGAACTATTGAGAGACCGTAAGAAGCGCGTGAAAGAATAAGTTCCACCAGCCGGGGTCGAACGTTCCTGTTTGTATGGGGAGAAATCCGCGAGGTTTAACGCTGCAGATTTGGAACCAATGTTGTTTTCTATGTAACGTTTTGCTTTAAATTTTGCTTTAATCAGTTGAAGTAAATTAAACTTAGAGGTATATAAAACTTTACAAATGTTTTGTGATTTATTTCAAATAAAAAAAAAATTTCATCAGTTTTGAAAATGTACATAAAATACACTAAATATAACTAAATATACATACAAATATCTATAATAATACATACAATACAAATGCAGTGCTCTTCCGAATTTGTGTTAAAACTTATTAAAACGGCCAATTAACCTTCTGCCACCCGTAAAACGCTTGGTCGTTACATTTCAGAAGTGGGATAATCGCCTACAAAGCCGCCTAACCAGCCTGTATTCGTGTGTACCTGTGTACGTGTGTGTATGATACAACGCCATTTTCCATCATGCTGAGGAAAAAAGAACTCGTCGGGCGTATCATGATATTGCGATATTGCGTATCATGAAAATGTTGCCAATGCTGCCGCTTCGATGAACAATACGTCGTTGCTACGAATCCGCCCTGCATTACTTGTTTGACATGCAGCGCATCGCAGGCCAAACCAGTATTGCCGATTCAGAGCTGATCCCGATCGTCATCGACGGCCTGGGAAGCCGGTCAATTACGTCGAGTCTCCATTTCATACCCCCTCTAAGTCATACGATGGACGACTTCCGGAAGAAATTGAAACTTTTCGAATCTTGCCGTCACCTTTGCACCACCAGGCCCCCTTCCGCTGATGCCCGGGCCACAACGAACAGCCGTATGGAACGGCCCCGTCCATCGCAGAAACCCAACCGCTGCTTCAACTGCTCCCGATTCGGACACCTTCAGAATGCGTGCCCGCGGCCGAAGCGCCCACCCGGCGGATGTTATCGTTGTTTCCAGACTGAACACATCTACCGTAACTGCCCTGAACGTCGGGCCAACGCCACTGTCGAGGGCAATACTAGTTCGGACGAAGCTCTCGCCACAAATCAAGAGGTTAGTTTGACATTTTTCCACCCTTCCCTGCGTACCACCCTTCCCTGCGTTCGTTCCCTTCTCGACACAGGAAGTCCTGTGAGCTTCATTAGCGACACGATAGTACCAGTTAAGATGCTAGGACCTCTTTCCGTTACCGAATACTGCACTATGATTAAGGGACCACTTTACTCTCGAGGAAAAATCTATTTTACTTTACGATTAATCGAGGAAAAAAAATTTTTGTATCGAACGGAAGAATCATTCCGTTCGATACTCTTTTATTATATTACCTGGAATTGCGTGGCTAGTCATTATCGGTCGCGATTTACTGAACTTACTTACTATTTTTCTTACGTATTCATCTCTTACCACTTCATGCATTACTAAACCTCTATCGACGGAACTTAAAGAAGTAGACACGATTCTCCCAGAAAAATTTGACGATGCTATTAGGAGTATTTGTGTGCTCGATGTGGCTGAAGCCGATAATGAACTGGATTTAGGAAAAACACTATTTTTGGAACAACGTTCAATAGTCAATTCTATTATTGAAAATTCATACCTCAACTATACTTCAGATGTTATACCGCTCAAAAACCCTATGAAAATCAATCTTACTCATGATACACCAATATTTACTAAGCCGCGAAGACTATCTCATGGTGAAAGACAGCAGGTTAAGCAAATTGTTGATAAACTGTTAGCAGAAAACATCATCCGGCCCAGTAATTCTCCTTATGCTTCTGCGCTTGTCCTCGTTAGGAAAAAGAGCGGTGAGGTTCGTATGTGTGTGGATTACCGGCACCTCAACAAAATTACAGTTCGGGACAATTACTCCCTACCTCTTATCGAAACTTGTTTGGAGCATCTATGTGGAAAAAAAATCTTCAGTTTGCTGGATTTGAAAAGCGGATTCCATCAAGTCCCAATGAGCGAGGAATCTATCCCTTACACTTCTTTTATGACCCCAGATGGTCAATGTAGTGTCTAAGTATAGGTATAGCGTAAGCGTATAGTGTAAGCGTATAGTGTAAGCGTTAGAGATAAGTATATCTATGTATATGTAAGAATAGGAATAAATCGTCAGTCATAAAACAGTACTTGATCGAGCAACACGCAACCCTATAATAGTCAATTTGAATATCTTAAAATGCCCTTCGGTCTTCGTAACGCCCCTTCCGAATACCAACGTTTTACTAATTCTATGTAGTGTACCTCGATGACATCATCATCGTTTCTACCGATCCTAGTTCTCACTTCAGTACCCTTTAGTCCGTATTAGAAACGATTAAGCAGAATAATTTGGAACTTCGTCTTGACAAGTGCAAATTTGTCCATGAAGAAATAGAATATTTGGGCTACAAAGCCAACTTTTTTGGAATTCAGCTTAGTGATAGGCATATTAAAGCACTTACTAATTACCCTATGCCCACTAATTTAAAGCAACTCAGACGTTGTCTTGATCTGTTTTCTTACTTCCGACGGTTTGTTCCATCTTTCTCTTGCATCGCTAAACCTATGACAAAACTTCTTCAGAAGGATGAAGTATTCTTCGATTCAAATTGTGTCCATGCTTTTGAAACCTTACGTGACAAACTTGTGCATTCTCCTGTTCTTTCCATATTCGACTCAAAGCGGGAAACCGAATTACATTGTGACGCGAGTTCTTTTCTTGTTTCTCTTAAACATCGGTTAGAATCGGAAGAAGTTGACGGATTCTTACTTCAAGATAGGCTGGTATATCGCGACATACCTGATGATCAACCTCAATTGTATGTCCCTTCGGAAATGGTCGACAATGTAATCAGACAAACTCATGAACGAATTGGCCACCTGGCCATAAACAAAACCTTCAGCAAAATCAGTTAGCATTACTGGTTCCCCCACATGAAGCCCACTATTGACAAATTCATTAAGAACTGCCTCAAGTGCATTGTTTATTCTGCACCTCATCATACTAATGCCCGGAACATGTACAGCATCCCTAAAGAACCCTTACCCTTCGATACAATCCATATTGACCATTTAGGTCCGCTCCTTAGTTCCCCTTTACGCAAAAAGTACATACTTGTCATTATCGATGCTTTTGTTGGGTTTTTGTCGTACATCAACTTTATTACTGCGCACTATAATCACGCAGAGATAAACGGAACGGAAGAACCTCACGAGCGTACAGTTTGGCGGTCGGAATGATAAGAGAAAGACGATCGCTCGGTGCGATCGTTTATCCCTGCTCTCCTATGGTTCGTGGATGTTCGGTCCCTTCGTCTTACTACTCCCTATCATTTCTGGTGCCATCTAGCGGATGCTAGTACAACGTCGTGATTGCACTGCCGGCGCTGACAGTGCTGACCACAAAAACGTAGCGCTTTACGGGTACGCGGTATGTGGTAGGATCACCACAGGACCCCCCTCCAGTGACGGAGTCACTGTTTGTATATGATTGCCGTCAAACGCGAGACGCGGACTATGGCATTAATTGATGTGGAATCGTAGTTGCTTCTTTTTGGTCAGACCCTCGAGAACAAACGCTGGTTTGAGTCTGTCGATGGAGATCGATTCGTTCTTGTTATTTCTTTTGACTTTGAAAAATTTTCTGCATCTACGTATTACTTCGTAGGGTCCTTCGTAAGGTGGTTGTAAACCAGTTTTGACTTTGTCAACTCTAACGAAGACATTCTTGTCCGTCTCCAGGCTTTTGGGCATGAACTGTGAGTAGCTATGTTTAATGTTAGGGGGAATAGGTTCCACGGATCTGAATGCATTTTTCAAATTTAGGATGAAATCGGGGAGATCCGTCGGGTTATTATCGGAGGGTGTAAAAATTTCAGACGGAAGCCTTAGACTTTGTCCATACACCATTTCCACTGGGGAACCCTTGATGTCGTTTTTAAAGGAAACTCTTATGCCAAGCAAAATTAGAGGCAAATATCGAGTTCAATGTAAAGTATCATCGTGCGCTTTTATAACTCCCTTCAGTTGCCGATGAAATCGTTCGACCATGCCATTGGCTTGCGGGTGATTGGCTGTAGTTCTTATGTGATGAGTGCCGAGCAATTTCGTCAGTTCCACGAACTTTCTAGATTGAAACTGACGACCTCTATCAGTTGTTACAACTAACGGACATCCAAATCGCGATATATATTGCTCTACAAATGTTTTTGCAATAGTTGGTGCTGTGATGTCTGTCATGGGGAAACATTCCGGCCATCGTGTGAAGCGATCGACGATGGTCAGAAGATACATCTTGTCTTCTGAAGGAGGCAATGGACCCACGATATCCATGTGGATGTGGTCAAATCTTCCTTTTGGTACCTGGAATGCTTCCAGTGGCGAACGAGTGTGTCGCACCACCTTTGCTCTCTGACATCCAATACAGGCTCTCGTCCAATTTGCTGCATCTTTATTAATAGAAGGCCAAAAATATCGTTCCACCAGCATTTTCCGTGAAACACGGGTTCCTGGGTGCGAAAAGCTATGAATATTATCGAAAATGATTTTTCTCAGCGACAATGGTACGTACAACCTGTTCTTTCCCGCAGAGGTTTCAAAAACTAGGCTGGTTTTGTCTAGCACTAGTTGACTAAGTTTGTATTTTATGTTTTTCATGTTTTCTAATAGCTGTGGTAATTGTTTGTCTGTTTTCTGTTCTTGAGAGAACGTCTCACAAGTTATGTTGGTTATAACTTGTGTTTCGCCCACTCTCGAAAACGCATCAGCTACAACGTTGCTATCACCAGCTATGTAACGAATGTCATTGGTGAACTGTGATATAAAATCAAGTTGTCGACTCTGACATGGTGATTTTTCTGTCTTCGATGTTAGCGCGGTTGTGAGAGGTTTGGTCTGTGGTCTGTGAATACTGTAAACGATCTACCTTCCAGAAAGTACCGAAAGTGTTTAATCGCTAGTGCTATTGCTAATAATTCACGATCGAATGTGGAGTATCTTTGCTCAGTAGGCGTAATAGTTTTAGAAAAAATGCTAAAGGTACCCAATGTTGGCCTTGCTTCTGGTGTAACACTGCTCCAACAGCGACGTTAGATGCATCTGTTGTCAAGGTTAGAGGTGCTTCTCGCTGGGGATGTACTAAAAGAGTGGCATTTGATATATCATCCTTTACTTGTTGAAAAGCAATTTCACATTCATCCGTCCAAAGGAACTTCTCTTTCACCTTTTTGTTGCTCTAATGAGCAATTAAGCGATACAATGGTTCAAGCTTCTCTGGGATATGAGGGATAAATCGATGATAATAATTGATCATCCCTATTATTCTCTGAAGTTGCTTCACTGACATTGGTGTCGGATAGGAGCGAATTGCGTCTATTTTTTCTGACGAGGGAGTTATACCTTCTTCCGATATAGTATGGCTTAAGAAGTCCAATTTGGAGACACCAAAAACACATTTGGATGCTTTGATTTTTATGTCATGCTCCGCTAGTCGTTTGAAGACTGTGTGTAAGTGTTCAACGTGTTCATCATGTGACGAACTGGCAATCAGGATATCGTCGATGTAAACAAAAACAAAGTCGAGATCTCTAAATATACTGTCCATAAAACATTGAAAAGTTTTGCTCGCGTTTCTCAAACCAAATGGCATACGTAGAAACTTAAACAATCCGAACAGTGTTGTTATGGCAGTTTTATATATGTCCTCCTCAGCAATGGGTATGAGGTGGTACGCTCTCACTATGTCCAATTTCGAAAGATATTTGCAACCGTGCAGATTTATCGTGAAGTCTTGCACGTGCGGAATTGGATGTCGGTCAGGGGTAGTTATTGCATTCAGCCGGTGGTAGTCTCCGCATGGACGCCAATCGTGATCCCTTTTGGGTACCATGTGCAAAGGAGATGAAGCTGAAGAAGAAGAAACTCTGCAGATTCCCAAGTCCAACATATGTTGGAATTCTGCTTGAGCTATCTTGTGTTTTTGTGCGTCGAGACGCCGTGGTTTAGAAAACGGCAATGGACCTTTGGTTTCTAAAGAATGTGTCACTGTGTGACGAATTGGTGCCTTGTAGTTAGGGGGCTCCACCAAGCAAGGGTACTGTTTCACAATGGCTGAAAATGGATTGGTTTCCATTTGGTAGTTTTTCGGCGTCGGAGTATCTACTACTGCAACCACTGCTGTTGTTTCCTGTCCTGTGAGAGGATCGATTAAACGTTCCTCTTGAGGTCTAACAGCAGTCCGTGTGTGGCCAAAAAATCAGCTCCAATAATGGGGCGATTTACGGCTGCCAGGATGAAGTAATGGCTAAAAACTCGTCTCAAACCAAGGCTGGCTGTTAATAATTGAGTACCGTATGTAGAAATTGAGCTGCCATTTGCTGCAACTAAAAAATTATCAGATTGTTTTGCACATTTGCCAAGCAAATTGTGGGGTATGACGGAAACATCGGTATCGATCAAAAAGGTTAGTTTCGATGCTTCATCGTCAATGAAAAGACGATGGGATCCTCTGACTGCTCGCGGATTTTCCGACACATCTGCTGAGCGAATTAGTTTTTTGGGACGGAAGGGTTGGAAGACGTATCACGTGAAACCCCAAAATCACAGGGTGGCAAACATTTCCTTGCTGCCTCACCGAAACGATGGTGATAGTAACAAGTCGAATGCTGTCTTCGACTTTGTGAGCGATTGTATCGCTTACCACGCGTGTCGTTTCGTGGGCGTCCACGAGAGCTGCTCCTAGAACGTCGGGAAAGATTCTCAATCATTCATCACAGTTCTTCTATTTCCTGCAACAGAAATTCCGTATTTTGATTTTCGGAAATTCGCCTCGAGATTCTCTCAGAAGAACCACTTGCAACTGCAGCTACTGTTCCAGCTTGTGTTGTTTCCCACAATTTATCTGCTATCCGTAGAAGCTCGTTAATGTTTCTTGCGTCGATTGCAATGTGCGTGACCTCTATGGATTTCGGTAGCCTCGAGAGCCACAGCTTACGACTAAGCTCAGTGGTCAAATTAGTAGAATTTCCGGCTAACTGTACCATGTGGCGATAAAATTCCGAGGGACTTCTATCTCCCATCTCAACATGGTATAAAAGTTGCGATATCCTTTGCTCCTCACTGATCGTCAGGCGTTCAAGCAATTGAGTCTTGAAATAAGTGTATGGTTGATCTTATTATTATTATTATTATTATTTATTTAATCTTCAACGGGCCGTATGGCCTAATTAAGATGTAACAGTTCAATTGAGAAAAAAAAATACATAGCAAAAATCAGATTTGCATCGCAATTCACTGCAGCCACGGCAAAAGCCGGAGACGTTCCTTGAAGCACTGAGTTGAGATGTCGAAGTCGAAGCAATCCGAGACAGTGTTGAAGACAGCCGACATGCGGAACATAGGGTCAGACCGACCAGCACTGGAACGGGGTTGAGCGAGCCGTAGAGTTTCTCTAGACCTAAGTGTTCGGGATGGTGCATAGATATCGACTCGAGGCAACAAAGGCGATGAGTCGATAGAGCCATTTAGCAATCCAGCGATGAAAGAGCACTGTGCATTGCGTCTTCTAACCGAAAGAGGTTCAAGGCCTAGAAGACGGCACCGCGCAGCATACGAAGGAAGATTATTGCGATCCTGCCAGGGAAGTAGGCGTAGGGCATATCTCGTGAGCTTACGTTGAATCGCCTCAAGTCGAGCAATTGAAGAAGCGGTAGTTGGGCTCCAGACTACGCACGAATATTCCAGAACCGAACGAACGATGCCGTTGTACACAGCTTTGATGCACATGGGGTTGCGGAATTCATTAGTTGTCCGGATAACCATACCGAATAATTGATTTCCTCTAGCTACAACGTCATCGATATGCAGTTTAAAGTTCAAACTTGAATCAAGCAGAACGCCCAGGTCTTTGGCATGATTTTGTCGATTAACTGCAGTGCCGTCCATGAAGTAGGTCCCAGTGACTGGGCTCCTGCGTCGACTAAAAGACACACAGTAGCATTTCTCGATGCAGATAGTCAGTCCATTACGCTTGCACCACGAACAGAAAATTTCGATGCAGTCTTGCAGGAATATACAATCACCTGTGTTGTGAATAGGCGCAAAAATTTTTGCGTCGTCGGCAAACAGACTGATATTGTCGGGAGGTAAAGCCAGGGTAACATCGTTGATAAACAATATGAAGAGAAGCGGGCCAATATTGCTTCCTTGTGGCACACCCGAGCTGCTGACTATTTCTTTGGACATGTGCTTATCAATTTTCACGATGTATGTGCGATTAATTAGGTAAGACTTAAGCCACTGTACGAGCGAGCTGGGAACTCCTAGCTTGTCGAGTTTAGCGAGAAGAATTGCGTGCGGAAGAGAGTCGAATGCTGCTTTCAGATCTGTATAAATTGCATCGACTTGAGCTCCGGCATCAATTTGACTAGTGCAATAGGTTACAAATTTAACCAGGTTCGTGGTAGTCGACTTTTTTGGCACGAATCCATGTTGATACGGGCTTAGGTAGCTGCGGCATGCATGTAGCAGATGTTTGTATATCACTAGTTCGAACACCTTGGCAATGGCACACAAAGATGTAATACCCCGGTAGTTGATGGCATCTGTCCTGTCGCCCTTTTTGTAAATAGGAACCATCCAAGATTTTCTCCATGTTTTGGGAAATTAGCCATTGGCTAGCGATGCATTGAACAATTTTGCAAGGTTAGGTGCTACTGTCGTTTGACAGCGTTTCAGCACGGTAGAAGGAATTCCATCGGGTCCAGGAGCGAAGGAAGGCTTTAGTTGCGCTAGGGCAGATAAAACGATCTCACTGTCGATGAAAGGAGTGCTCATGTTAATTGCGCCAGCCGGAGTGTTGACGAGAGCAGCATCAATGGTATCGGTATCATTCATGGCCGGTGAAAAGCAATCTGCGAAGCGATCCGCGAAGAGATTGCACATTTCATTAGTGTTGGCACTTGTTGCTCCTTTGTACGTAATGGATTTCGGTGTATGCGTGGATTTTGTTTTGCTGTGGTAGAAGCGCCAAAACGAGTCAGGCCACCTGCAGAGGTTACGTTGGATTTTACTCAAATATCTGCCATATCGAAACCTGTTATAGCTGCAGTATAAAGAGTGCGTGTCAAAGTAGATCGAGCGAGATCTTTGGCAACGGCGCGTTTGGTAGTGACGACAAGCAGCTCTTTTTACACGTTTGAGTCGTTTGAGTGTGCGGTCCGCCCAGGGGGGGTTAGGTTTAGGACGCTGAACTGGGACGCATACAACAAAGGCTTGCAGCATGAAGGACGAGAATGAACATACTGCTTCGTCAAGTGAAATAAAATTGGAACATTGAAAGCTATTGTTAAACATTGATATCATGTCGTTCAGTTTCACATAGTCAGCTTTAGCAAAGTTATAACGATAAAATGCGGTTGTCGTCGAGTTTTGTCGAGTCGTCGAATTGCGTCGGGTCGACGAGTTAATACGTATATTGAAGTCAAACGCCGGGTGATAGGAGTCAAGAGGTACAAGCGGATCAACACTTGGAAAGACAGGCGAACACAATTTAGCTGCAGCATTGTTAGCGTAGAGCAGGTCAAGCATGCGTCCGTGCGAATTATTGATGTGATTAAGTTGCACTAATCCGTTAAATTTAAATCCATCCACAAAGGTGTTGTTGGCCAGTGAGCGCGCAGTTGGTTCATAGTGCGTGATTGATGAGTATGCTGGCGAGGACGAAAGATCTGCTGTGGATAAGCTTATGCTAGGCTGATTGAAGTCGCCAATAACAAACAGCAGATCCGAAGGCTTCAGTGTGAGAGTGAAGCCGCTGATACAATCATGTAGAGAGCGAAGAGTCGATATCTCGGAGCTAAGCTGCGGTGGAATGTATACTACCATGATGTACAGATGTGCGTTATTGCAGGTGACGCGCACACAAATATACTCGAGAGAACGATCACGGGAAGGTAATTCTATCGACTCGTATGCGTTAGAAACGGCTAGCAAAACACCACCACCGCGAGAGCTAGAGCCGCTGAGAGAGCGATCACAGCGGTAAACAGAGAAGTTGTTGTTGAAGAGAAGAGCAGATGGAATGTTGTCAACAAGCCAAGTTTCCGTGAGGGCGATAAGGTCGAAATCAGCCTCCGATACAGCTAGGTGAAATTCTTTTGTTTTAGTACGCAAACCTCTAACGTTTTGATAATAGCAGCTTAAATACTCAGCGGTAGCGTTGTCATTGTGGTGGTTGGATAAAGCGGGTACACGGTAAGTCAATTGAGCTGCGTTGTCAGAGCATGAGGCTTGGCGTGTTTGTTGCGTGCAATGAGCGGAACTTCGTCTAGTTGAGAAAAAAAGCGATCGATTGTAGACTGATGCAGGTGCGGAGATGAAGCGCGGTGGTTTTGGGGCGGTCCAGGAACAAGTGTTGATTTGGGTGCTTCCAAGGTATCATTCACCGGGGGGTGACACTGTTGTGCTGATGTTGTTTCAGGACCAGGTGGAGTAGACGTGCGTGCTGCTAAACGGTGAGTCGTTGTTGGTGTGCGTGTGGTGTAGCGGTGATCAGTACTAGTAGCTGGTATGCGTGTTGTAAAGCGGTTTCGGGTGGCTATAGGAGATGAGGTTTGGTGGTCGTGTTGACGGGATGGAAAAAACTCACGTACACCGATACCGACTGGCCAAGTGGATGGTGTGAGTGCCGCATCTCGAAGGATAGCCGGGACTCTCACTTTGAATGAAAGCCAATTCATGCTGTCCACACTAACCCCTCTTCTCAGCAGGCAATACGCTATAACGTCATCGGTGGCTAAGCGACGCTTTACAGAAGCGACCACTTGTTCCACAGTGACGGCTGTTGATAAGCGGGATAGGCGGATCCAGATCCTATCTGTGAATGGCTCACGAGGTGCAGCTTGAAGCGGTGATGATAATGGATCGGTTCCCACCAGTTCATGCGGTTGTGTAGGTGCCGGCTGGACGGCAATCGTGGTATTGGTGTATGCGTTTGGCGATGACGCGGCACAAAGGATGTTACCGCGACTGTTTATAATTCTGTTTATACCAGGAGATGCCGAATCCTCGATTAAGCGCCTCCGCTTTCTACCCGTAGCCGGTCGAGGATCAGGATTCCGAATGTGAGGCATGGAAGCAGTTTGAAGAAGGGTAAAACCACTGCGAACTTCGGCGACAATAGGCTCAACGAGCTTGCCGATAGCTGCTACAGCTGAGGTGAGGGCGGCTTGGAAACCGACCTGGGCGCCTATTTCTTTTACCGAACGGGAGCGCGGATTTTTAAGAATGTTAGTGCAGCCAATGCAGCTCCAGTGCAGGTCGACATTGGACAATACTGCGTCAATCAGCTCGGGGGGGAATTTGCAACAGCCGCGGTGGAACGTAGCGTCACAATATGCACAACTGATGATGCAGCCAGTGGCCTCTAGCGGTTCTGCACACGAGAAGCAAATAGCCGCCATCGCGAAATCACGCATAATCACAGCACAACACTGCTAAGCCGAGTAGGAAAAAACAGCAGGAAACCACAGTTGCGGTGCAACTAAATAATTTGCCAAGACGCAACGATGATTTGAAGCAGTTTAATAGTCCGTAGAATAGGCAACAATGCGATGCGACGCAGAAAACACAAGAAAATTACTGAAAAATCACGGAGCGCGACGGAAGTGCGGCCGAACAGTTAAACGTCAAACGTCAAACGAAACCATTATTATGGAAGTACGAAACCATTACGTTACCGGATAGCCGAGCAATGGCATTGAAGTGTCATGACTGTCTGGAGAGGAAGCTACGCCGTGACCCGGACCTGGCTAAAGCAATGCATACTAACAGATATACACAGAATATGAAGGGAGAGGGTATAAACGAAAGCTTATCCCTACTGAACAAAATACTAAGGAACCAAACGATTGGTATTTGCCCATCTTTCCCGTCATCAATCCAAACAAGCCGGATGAACGAACGTGACCAGCGCAACCAGATGTTTTTCTAGAACAATGGCAAGATCGGTAGCACCCCACAGCAGTACTTACTAAGTGTGATGACGCTTGGCGCCGCAATGTTCACCAAGCACTGCACACTACGTAAAGAACATAAACGCCGATCGCTTTTTAAAAGAATACCCTCGAGCAGTAGAGTGTATCAAATACGAGCACTATGTGAATGACATGCTCGCCAGCGTGGAGTCTGAAGAAGAATCCATTAGACTAGATTGATGTTCGTTTTGTCCATTCACATGGCGAGTTTGAGATCCGCAACTGAATGTCTAATTCCACACGGGTGAAGATGGTGATGAACGGGAATGATTCCGAGAGCTTTGAAATGCCAATCGATATGGAAATGGCAACGGAAAAGGTGCTTGGTAGGTGGTGGAAAACGGAGACGAATACGTTCACCTTTAAAATCTCTGCACGATACGATCCACAATCATTGCTCGACGGAAGAGCACCAACGAGAAGGGAAATATTGCGCATCCTCATGTCAATATACGACCCCATGGGATTAATCGGTCATCTGTTAATGTATATAAAGATACTATCGCAAGAAGTTTGGCGCGCTAAGGTAACATGGGACGAAGAAGTCACGGGCACTCTACTCGATAAGTGGCGTGTCTGGCTATCGGTATTACCTAGCATACATGCAGTTAACATCCCTAGATGTTACCGACAAGTCACAATGGATAAAGGCTCAAGCATAGAACTGCATGTTTTCTGTGATGCCAGCGAAAACGGGATGACTGCTATAGTCTATTTTAGGTTTGAAGAAAATGGAGTGATAGAGTGTGCGTTGGTGGGCTGGAAGACAAAGGTTGCTCCGTTAACATTTACGTCCATACCGCGGTTGGAGCTACATGCTGCAGTATTAGGTGCACGCCTGGCAAACGCAATAAAAGCCTCACATCGTCTACACATTGCGCGATGTAGAAGTATTTTGGATCGATTCCAAGATTGTAATGTGCTGGATAAATGCAGACCATCGACGATATAGTCAATTTGTTGCGGTACGGGTAAGCAAAATCGTCGAAACGACCAAAGCTGCTGATTGGAACTGGATATCCACCAAGGCCAATGTAGCTGATGAGGGTACGAAATGGCAGAAATTACCCGATCTCATCCCACATAGTAGATGGTACCGTGGACCCGGTTTTCTGTGGAAATCATCCAGCGAGTGGCCGGATACGACGGTGCAGCTACGCGAAACGGAAGAAGAAGTGCGTCGCCACTTACTGCACCACGCGTTTAACGAACCGGTAATACATTTCACTCGTTTTTCTAAGTGGAAGAGACTCCTAAGAGCAGTTGTGTACGTTTACCGCTTTATACACAACTCCCGCTCAGAAACATCCAGAGAAGCCAGGCGAACGGGAGCACTAACGCAAGAAGAATTGCAAGGTGCATAACATGCAATTTACCGGCAACTCCAACGTGATGAATATGCGGATGACATTCGATCGTTGAACGACAGTGAGCTGCAAAAACATCCATGAAGGCAGCCACTTAAAAAATTGAGCCCACCCAATAAACATTTCCCATACCTTTTACACTTCAATATTTCTTAAAGCATTCTTAAATATGAGATCTTTAAGCCATATAGTTTTAACATATATTTAAAAAACGATTAACAGTCTTTAAAGTTGTTAAACCTTTAAAACGTTCTGAAGGCGCTTATAAGACTATCTGTTAAAACTAAAATTGGAGTTTTGATAGCTAGCTTTAATCAACCTTCAAATGTATTCTTAAGCACGTTTAAAGACATGTTATTTGAGACTAAGACGCTTATAAGATTGTCTGTTAAAACATAAAATTGGATTGTTGATGGCTGACTTCAATCAACCTGTAAACGTATCTTAACCACGTTTAAAGACTTGTTATTTGAGACTAGGGCATCAGGATCAATTGATCTTATTAAATGCATATTAAGTCTTCGTAGAAGGGAACTTGGAACAGACTGTACGGGTGGTTCCTACGCTATTAACGCAAAACGTGAATAAACTGAGAATCTCTAACTTCTGCGTGAGTTGCATGTTACGGGAATGAATCATAATATACCTTTTTCCTGTTGCTTGCAGTGGGTGGTTGTATCCCCTTGTAAAGATCATTAGATATTTGTCTAATTCTAATAATCTATGCCGGGGATGAAGCTGAGAAAACCGTGATAATGTAAATATGGGTATTTCTGAAACTGCCTGTGCGCGGAGAGTCTTAAAACTTGTTAGTCTGCACAAGCGCGTCCTAAAGCTATATGCTGTTTAAATCGATCTTAGCCACACATATTGCATTACAAATTGTATGAACTTGTGATCAGAAAAGTTGTTCTAATCTTAAGTCAATATAGTCTATTTTTATTAATATTTGTGTGTCAGCCATGTTGATATTTTGATAAACAAATTCATAGTTTACACGACAAAGAAAAAATGGCAATTTTTAGAACGCTTTTCATGTCATGTTTATTTTGACAAAGCTTTTGGCGCAATTTGTGGGCGTTATAAACAAATTTTTATTTTTAAAATAATGGAATTTTAATTAAAAAAGATGCATATTATTAAAGCTTTTTAATATTTTTCAAATTATTGTAATGTATTTCAACAGTAAATTTTTTTTGGCATGGATTTCTGCTCATACGCAAGCGAATTCATTAGGAAAAATATCAAGACGACATAATAATGCTCAAATAATTCTCAACCATTATTATGACTTCATATTCGATGCTTCATTGCCGTCTCAAGAACGTATCCATAGCAATTTGCTGTACTTTTAATAGTTAATTTGCGCCTCACATCTTAAAGGTCTAGAAATGGTTTTAAGAAGTAGTCTTAACAGAGTTCTGTAGATGGGCCCTTTCAGTCTTAAATGAGTTTTGTCGTAGTATTATTAGGTCATACACGACATTCAAGTGAAAAAGGAAGACTTAATGTAATAACCTTAGCAACATCGTTAAAACTTTGATAAGATTTAAAATGTTCCTTGGACACTGCACAAACTAAGTCCGCTTGTCGATAAATACGGAGTTCTTCGAATAAAGGGAAGGATCAATGCGTGTGGGTTGGCGATGACGCTAAAAGACCTATTATCATCCCAAGTTCACACTATGTGACCGATCTGTTGATCAGTTGCAGGGCTGTTACAGAAGTCCCAATTTAAAAACCACGAAATCCGCGCCAGGCTTTTGAAATCCGCGCCAGGCTTTTGAAATCCGCGCCAAAATTTAAAATCCGCGCCAAAACTTAAACACCGCGCTCATACGAAAGCAACACATATAATTGTTGAATCAGGGAATTTTTGTTGAATCAGGGAACTACATTTTTCTGTTCTTCAACTTCGTTTTTCTTGCTGCTCAATCCTTAATCTGCATTCTTCTTTTCTTGTTTTTCTTTTTCAATTTTTTCGTTGTGTTTCTGCCTAGCCAGTTTTGCTTTTAATCATAATTCCTTTAGTGGAATAAACTTTTCTACATCATTGTGGAAAAATTGTATTCCTTTGATTATGTTTTTTCGATGGTTGAAGAGTTCTTCTGACATACATGAGTTTTTTTCTGTCATCACCAATTTGAAAGACGGGAAGCGTCTTTCAGCCTCAGCATTGGAATGGGAAATGGTGATGACAATTTGGAACAGTTTTTTGAGTTCAATGAAATTACGCTGCCGGAAAAGAACAGCATAAAACTCCAAACCATCATTATAAGGTGCAAGGGAATGCTTCAAATTTTTTGGTACCACAATTTCTTCAAAAACACGAACTTTGTCGAGTTTAAAATCGACCTTTTCAGCTAGTGTCAACATTTTTTCCTCTGCTTTAATGGAGAAAACCTTTGTAGGTTTCATTTATGAAACGAGATGGTGATAAAATTCGTGGGGAATGTTATTCTCAAGCAAATATGTTATTAATTTTACCACATACTTTTTTATACCTTTTTTAACAGTGGTAATGACCTGTTCATTTGTCTCATACTTAGATAAATAACTGGGCAAAATTATCTCGTCAACTTTTTTAATCCACTGTATAAGTCCAAATGTGTAGTTTCAAAAAGAGTCTCTAGCTTTTCGACTTCATACATTTTTGCTAACCAACACGACATAAAAGATTTTATATATTCGTAAATTTGAAAAAGTACGAAATCATTGGTTTCCTGTGATTTAATTAACTTTTCGGCATCACTGCACACCTCAATAACAAACCGAATTACGAACTTGATACCTTTTATAGATAGTATCCTAACAATAATCTCTTCATAATAACTCATTTCTTTCCTTTCCGAGTGAGTAAATTTGGCTATCAATGCAAAAAGTTCGTCTATGTTTGCTAGTAGGACCAGCGTGCATTGCCTAACATTACCCAACGTGTTTCAACAAATTTTACGAACTTTTTTGGTTTTTCCTTGCAACTTTTTTCGAATACTTTCCACTTGGATGGTACATCAAAATAGTAGTAAACTACCTTCGCCAACTCAGACACCTCAATCCCAAACTCTTTCAAGGCATACTTAACAACATTGTGTATGATATGGGCTGAGCATGATCCTGTGTCAACCAGCTGGAATCCTCTTTCACGAACCAGCTTGCTGGTCATTTTGCGCTCAAGGCTTTGGTTGACTTTTGGGCTATCCCTGCTTATCATGACAAGGTGGTCTAAAGGGAGTTTAACAGATTCCAGTCCTTCGAGAATTTTAATGACGATTTTGAACATAATTTATTAAGTTTCCGCAAAATCCGCGCCGATGAAGAGTAAAACACGCGAAATCCGCGCGAAACGCAAAATCCGCGCTAGCTGTAACAGCCCTGCAGTTAGTACCACGAAAGATACCGACACGCGAATCACCAAACTGCAATAAACGAGATAAGGCTGAAGTACCATCTCTCGCGACTAAAAACAGGTTACAGCCGAGTGAGACGCAGCTGCCAGTACTGCATGGTTCGTCGTGCTAATCCTCAGAATCCTGCGATGGGAAACCTCCCGTATCAACGATTGGCGGCCTATCAACAACCTTTCTCCTTCACTGGCCTTGACTATTTTGGACCAATGATAGTCGCGGTGGGCAGGAGAACCGAAAAAAGGTGGGGAGTGATGTTCACATGCCTCACCACCAGGGGTATACACATTGAGATTGCGAGCAGTCTATCTACTGACTCGTGCATTTTTGCAATTCGCAATTTGGGAAAATGGGAATGGGAAAATGGGTCATGGGAAAGACTTATCCTGTCCGTAAAGAAGACACTTTCGTCCTTTGATTTTCCTCATCACCCCACCAACGAGCTGCTCCGTGCTAGATTGAGTGAAGTGGAGTTGATCGTGAATTCGAGACCGTTGACAGACGTAGCGGTTAAAGACGAGGCTGATTCCCCATTAACGCCAAATCATTTTATTCTAGGTAGCTCGAATGGAAGCAAGCCACCACTCCCACTAGATAATTCCATCCCATCCGTACGTAGGTCCTAGATAGCAGCACAACAATTCGCAGATATATTCTGGAAGAGATGGGTGAACGAATACCTATTGACGCTGACAAGATGCACCAAGTGGTACAGTAACGGACAATAAGATAGGGCATTTTTTCATCGCACCGTGCACTTGTTTTACCACGTTTCTCGTGTTTGTGTGTGTGTGTGTGTGTGTGTGTTTTTTTTTTTTTTTGTTGTTTTACAAGGAAGGGGAATCTTCGAAATACTCCCGTTGTCGCACGGGTGTTGACATAGGATTTTTACCCAGTAAACCCCCTCCTTGGGCCATCTACCCTTCCCCATGGGTTCACCTTTCGGTATGCTTCTTGGGGAAGGGCTATGCATTAGCATTACATCTCGCTATTGCAACATGGACCACATTTGCGAGACAGAATGACAGTCCTGGAGACACTCGTAATACCACACAAAAGCACAGAAAGTACGCATTCACTTGAGTTACAGGCTCACTTCAATTCGTGCATAGATACACTAAACACTTTCACAATACGCACAACACTATTTACGATCGCCCAAGTCGTTGATCCGCTTTCCATAAGGCCAGCAGCTTCAACAGTATTGATCGCATGCCGTTTGCTATGACTTCCCATGTTTCAGCATTCTTTAACATCACCACGGTCAGGTTTGTTCCGTCGATTGTTGTTCCGCACTTTACGGTGATTTCATGACGTTCCTCAGCAAAACGAGGGCAATGAAAAAGCACGTGTTCTGCTGACTCCACGATGCTCACACACGCTGGGCAGTCTGGCGAGCTTGCGTGACGGTACTTGTGAAGATAACTCCGGAAACACCCATGGCCGGAGAGGAACTGAGTTATGTAGAAGTTAACTTCGCCGTGTTTTCTGCTCGTCCATGCAGCGATGTTCGGGATCAGTGCATGTGTCGTACGCCCCTTTATTGAACAATCCCATTCAGACTGCCACTTTCTCATAGAGAGCTGCTTTGCTGAGGATCTGGATAATACCGCGATTGAAACTCCGGAGAAACTGCAACACTCAGAATCCTCTGCTAATATGAGGCAGATGGGAACCATGCTTGCGATAACACAAACTGCCACGTGCGATATTGTTTTGTAGGCACAAAAAACTCTCATAGCTAGCAATCGGTGCACTCTGTTCACCAACTGGTTTTCCTTTAGCACCAGAACATGTGCCCAGATCGCAGCGTTATAACGCAACCGTGAGATAGAAGAAGTCTAGAAGTCGCCTGCAGCTACTCTTGGGCCCTCCAATGTTCGGCATTATTTGTATCAACGAGTTTGCTGCCTTAAAGACGTTGTTACAGGCGTACTCGACATGCTTCCGGAAACTTAAGCGGTCATCGATGATCACACCAAGATATTTTAGATGACGTATCGACTCAATACGTTCATCACCGACCTGGATGCTACCTGACTGCACTGTCTTGTGGCTACTTATGATGAGGAATTCCGTCTTTTTATGGGCGATTTCTAGCCTCATTTGTTGCATCCACGACTCGATTCTGCTTACGGAGTCGGATGTGAGGAGTTCAATCTCTTCTATTGACTCACCAAGGACAGTAAGAGCAATTTCATCAGCAAAACCTATCACTTCAGCTCCTGGAGGAAGCCCTAGGGTCAAAACTCCGTTGTACATAACATTCCAGAGAGTTGGACCCAAAATCGAACCTTGAGGAACGCCAGCGGTGATGCTCAATTTTTTGATTCCCAGATCTGTGTCGTATAAAAGCACACGGTGATCCAAATAGCTTTTCAGCAGCCTACAGAGGTACGGTGGAACCATCATCTTGGAGAGAGCTGCATGTATGGCCTCCCAGTTGGCACTGTTGAAAGCATTCTTTACGTCAATCGTAACGATCGCGCAGTATCTGTTTCCTGTCCTCTTTTTTAGCAAGGCGCTTCGTCCTTTCTTTAAAACAGCTGCGATCGCTTCACCAGTAGACCGCCCCTTTCTAAAGCCAAACTGTCTGTCCGACAGTCCGTGTTCACCTTCCGTATAGACAACTAATTGGTTGAGTATTAGGATTTCTAGTATCTTGGCAAAATTGTCTATCAATCCTAAAGGCCTTAGTGCTGATGCGTCGCCGGGGGGCTTCCCAGGCTTTGGTAGAAGAACGAGTTTTTGTCGCTTCCAGGGTATCGGAAAAAAGCCAGTATCGAAGCAGTTCTGGAACACTGATAAAAAAGCTTCCGGGTACGCTTTGATAGCTGCTTTGATCGCTTCAATGGGAATACCGTCCGGACCAGGTGCCTTCCCCAGTTTGAGATGGTCTGCAGCCTTCTGTAGTTCATCAGCGGATATTGACACAAGTTCAACATCAGGATTGCGGGGTATATCACGTGGAGTTTGTGGCTCATGAATAGGAAACAACTGTTCAATGATAGTCTTGAGCACGGTTGGGTTCCTTTCCCTAGGTAGGTCTTGGCCGACCATCTTACCCATTAGCGTTCGGTAAGCACCAAACGGGTTGTTTTCAACCTCATCGCATAGGGCCAAAAAGCATCTCCTTTTACTTGCCTTGATCTTCCGTTTTAGATTTGATCGTGCCAGGATGTACAAACGTCTCAGATCCTCCCTTTGTTCCGAGGATTTGGCTCGATTCATCTTTCTGGTATTCCTTACAAATGTGGGACAGGAGCCAACATTTACCAGTGCTAAGTTCAGTCTAGAAATGTGCTCCGACACGGCGTTTCCTCTGGCGTTTGTTCTGTTACTGCCCCATTCCGTGGCCCAAGCGTTAAAATCTCCTGAAATGATGATAGGATTAACATCGTGGACCTCATCTGAAATCTTCTTAAGCATTTCTTCGAATTTCTCTAGATCCCACCTTGGCGGAGCGTAGCAGCTGCAGAAGGTTATTTTGTAGATGACTGCAATCACATACCCCTCGCCGTGCCTTGAAATGATCTGCTGGATCGGAAATCTACCAGAAGCCCAAATAGCAGCGGTCCCTGTAGAGTCAGAAACCCAATTGTTTACGCCGCTAGGACAGCGATACGGCTCGGACAGCATTGCCACATCTCCCTTCTCCTCTATAAGCAATTGCCCAAGCATGTCTTGGACCTCTTCACAGTGGTTCAGGTTCAACTGAACTATCTCCATGTCGATTTCTGCTTGCTCGCTGGACTGAAAACGCCGCTGGTATGATGCATATTTATACCCGGTGGACAAAGGACACATCTGGGAGGTTTGACGCATGTTTTGGCAAAATGTCCTGTTTCACCGCATCGCAGACAGCAGTCGGTCCTATCTGGGCCTTTGCAATCGCGGGAGAAAAGGCCCGTCTCCCAGCATTTGAAACACCTCCTGTTCGGTATTTGTATTCTTACCGGGCAGATTGACCATCCAATCCTAATCTTGCCACGTGCTGCCACTAGCGTTGCTAGTTTCGTCAGGAGCTTCACTGAAGCGGTCTGCATTCCGTTGAAAGAGTTGGTCAGCTTGGTCTCGAAAGTTACCCCGTCCAGCTCGGTGAACAAATCCCGAAGATCTTTTTCAACGTCGCTGGTCTGCGTCTCTGCGTCGATGTATCGAATTTCCACCGTTTCCATTTGGCCTAAGGTCTTTACTGTCCCATTGCTGCCAATTGAATTCTGAACTACCTTTGCGTAGTCGACTCCGCAATCATCATCGCTTTTGCCCAGTTCGAAAAGCAAGCCTCCATTTTTTGTTCCTCGAATTCGCACTACTTTCTTACTGAAAGCTTGAAGCTCAGGATCTGCTTTTAGCTTACGGAGGATTTCCACATGGGTAATATTTTCGCCGGGCGCCACTAGTACGGCTTCGGTTTTTGGAAGCCTCGGCGGAAGCGCCTCCCGAGTAGATGCAGGATGAACTTGCTTTGCGCCGGTGTCATCCGGAATGACACTTTCCTTCGGCTTGCGGCGATTTTTCTGCACGACCGTGCTCCACGACCCCTCTGCCTCGCTCATTTCGGGGCCACAACCGGCACTCGCGACCAGCGAGCTGCCAGAGGCGGCATCATTTTTTGCTCTCTTAGCATCTTCCGCTTCCTCAGGCAACCTCAAATTTCTACCCCGTTTACCATTCACTGGCGTCTCGGTTTGGGGGCAGCCTTCTAGCGCCTCTTTTAGGGACTTTTCAGCCCTTTCCGCTCGCAGCCGTGTCGTCATGAGCTCACGTTCAACACAGGCTAACGCCGATAAGATGCTCACTGCCATCTTCTTGATCGGATGGTGAACGTTATTCCGATCTTTCGTATAGGCATGAAGTTCTCCAGCCACCTTTAAAGCTTCCTGCAGCTTGCTTCCACCGACAACAGGCGCTGGCTCTTTCGATGAAGAAAACGATTCACGGAATCCTCTGCTGCCATCGCATTTTCCTCGCCGGTTACCGCTTCAACAACAGCAGAATCGACCGACGTGCTGGCAACTACTTCAACCGCAGGAGAAGCTGAACACTCTCCGAGATCCGACGGAGGAGATCTAGGCGTCTTGCTACTACGGCCAAAAAAAGCGCCTATATCCTTCAAGGCCGACCCCAGAGGACGGGGAGGTAGCGATTCGTTCCCGCTCATTGGTGGTTTTGCTCAACCGAATCCCACATGAAGAAAAGCAATTTACGAGGAACTCACCTAGCGAGCCTAGTGTATAATCACCTAATTTGCGGATACTCACACAACACAAACGAATGAAGGGCCTTTGCACTGTAACTCACGCAACACTGATAATACCAGCCACGCAAACAATGAGACCCCAAATTTTGAATGATTCAGGCCGAGGGGTATGAGGAAGCTTGAGGAAGCAAGGAGAAACGCGCTGCGATGAGAGTTCGCATTCTGTTTTACACGCGCGCTTCACTAACACCAATACAAATACCGTGCTTTGACGAGCCGTCTGTGAATGTGTGTGTCTGCTTTCAGCGAGCTCAACAACTTTGAGCTGCTCGTCACATCGTGTTGTCTCGCTTACACTACAGCATCGAACCATCGCTCCGTATGTCCCCCCTCCTACGCGTGCAAAACCACCAGTACAGCGCGACGCTTTGTCGGAGATGGTTGTGCGCGTTTTGTTTTAAGTCCCGCGCGCAGTGTTTGTGCGTTGGTGCGCATTTCGTTAAAAGTCTCGTGCGCTGGTGTGTTCTGGTGAAGTGTGAAGTGAACAAACAATGTGCACAGACGCACATGCAGTGCGTGGTTCGACAGGTAAGAATTTGCTGAACAGAGGCAACGCAGATTGTGGACAAGCTTCCCGCAGCCTGGCTCGACCCGGTACTTTGCAGTATGACGCCATTCGTGAGTATGAAGGATTCTAAATGTGTTGTGAAAGTGTACTTTATGTTTCAATAAAGTGTTTAATGAAATAAAAAATGACCGTGTTTGTGTTTGTTGTTAGAATAAGTGCGTATTTGCGATCGTGTCTATGCATGAAAGAAAACGAGAAACGAAAGAAACAAATATCTTTGGATGTGTTGGTAGCATGACTGGAAAGAACACGAACACATTGAGAACTGCAGAGCGCACCGTGCGTTCCGTGTGGGGAGGGGACGGGATCGCGCGAGGGTGTAACTCATTCCTCCAAGAGTAACTGCTAACGGGGGACGGTACTCAAATCACTCAAAAAATACACTCATTTTGCCGGACGGGAGTGCCTGGTAACTCACAGAACTGGTAACTCACAGAACTGGTAACACACAGAACTGGTAACTAACAGTATTAGTAACTCACAGCATGATAGGCACAAACACACACGTTGCGTTGCTCGATAAAGTGTGCGTAGTAGCAACCACTAGAGAATCGCACATTTAACACACACTCTGGAAATAAGTACGTTTACTGCACTCAAGAAAACGGCGTCACTGTCAGCCTAATAGCACCCGTAGGAACAGCAAAGTAGTGCGCAAATAAACAAAGCGCACAAAACGAACTCCTATGTCAAACGCATCAGAACTGCCGAACTCGAGCCGCCAATAACACTCCCCGCCCTAGGATCGGGCAAGACCCTCGCGACAGAGCCCACCGGGCAAGGCGAGCCGCTCAAGCGGCGCCGCCGGCACCAAACGGCAGAGCGAGGACGTGCAAATCGCTTCGCCGTTCACACCAATCCAAAGACTGCCCTCCACCAAAAAACCGCACTTCACAGGGCACCACAATGTAGCAAAGAAAAGGGCAATGGCAAAGTCACTGGCGCACAGCACCAAAAACACTTTGAAAATACACTTTCGCAGCGGAGCTGGAAACAACACGTCCTTCATGACTCGATACTCTCATCTCTCCCCTGCTGCTGTGTGTGTGTGTGTGTATGTGTATGTATGTGTGTGTATTTGTGTGTGTGTGTGTGTGTGTGTGTGTGTGCGTGCGTGCGTGCGTGCGTGCGTGTGTGTGTGTGTGTGTGTGTGTGTGTGTGTGTGTGTGTGTGTGTGTGTGCGTGCGTGTGTGTGCGCGTGTGTGTGTGTGTGTGTGTGTGTGTGTGTGTGTGTGTGTGTGCGTGTGTGTGTGTGTGTTTTGTGTGTGTGTGTGTGTGTGTGTGTGTGTGTGTGTGGTGTGTGTGTGTGTGTGTGTGTGTGTGTGTGTGTGTGTGTGTGTGTGTGTGTGTGTGTGTGTGTGTGTGTGTGTGTGTCCAGCAGATTTGTATATTTGTATATTTAATAAATGATCGACGGACCTCATAAGCCCTCCCGATATATGTAAGGGTACAATAGGAATATAACATAAATAGTGACACGCTTTACAATAACACAATAATAACAACAATAACAATAACAAGGATGCTAAAGATTCTGGCGAGAGGCACGAAGTAAATTGATGCGACTCAACACATTTGCCATCGTCATGCCGGGCTCATACGCATCAGATTCCACATTCAGAGCAAGACATATACGCAAAAACGGGTCTCAGGAGGCGAAGGCGGTCCTTGTCTCTGGGATGGCCAGCATCGCCCGAGGGCGGAGAGTTCTTGCAGGCACGTACAGCTGTATCGACGAGAGAAAAACTGGACAATCGATGCTACCATTGAGAAGCCCAACGATAAAAGCCAGCCTAGCATTTCGTATTCGGTCGTCGAGTTGGGGTAACCCGAGCAACAAACACCTTGTTGTGTATTCGTTGTTGCTGCCCCACGAACGGAGCGCAAAATGTGTGTGTGTCAGAAAGATAGTGTGTTTTTTAATGTGCTTGTGCGTGCATCTGCGAGTGCACGGGTGTGTGTCTGAAGAAACGTAACTTGACATGATGGCATATTACGTCGAAAGTTTCTGATTATGTGTGTTATCATGTGAAACAGCTTGCGTTAACACTTGGATAAAAGCGAAAGTTTGCATCAACAGCAGCGCTTGTTCCTCGGACGAGAACGCAGGTGTGCTGTTTGATGAATGTGAATGCGACACCGGTGCGAAATGGAAACGCGCACAATAGCAATGAACTCGGCATTCCCTCATAGATGAATCTCCAGTGCACGCCATTGAAAGGCCTGCGTGCATCTCTGCGTTGAACCTCGTGTGTGCATGGGAAACTTTGTGCGTGCATTGAGCAAGCGCGCTGGTATTATTTTCAATGCGCGTTTTGTTTCATGAGCGCGGCAGTGCTCTGTTCTCGACCTGAATGGGTAGACGCTCACTCGCTTACTCATTGATAGTTTTTATCCATACGCCTTTTTCGCTGCTCGACAACGATGTGATTCATCGCGTATAAAAGCAGAACGCAGGCAGTGCACGGCATCAGTCGTGTCCAAGTTTTAAACCAGTGCATTTTTGACGGTAAAAGCAAGCAATTTTTGTAACAATGGGTCGAGGTAAACATTGTACCGATTATCAGCGCCATATCATAAAGCGAGTGGCGGCTGCTGGCATTAAGCGCAAAACGATCGAATACGTGATGGAACGATCGCGCACATTTGTGGCAAACGTGCTTCGGACAACCGAAACGCGCAAGTCACCCAGACGTCCTAGGAAGACCACCGCGGAGAAGCACTGAAAGATTGTTAATATATCGAAGCTCTCGCGAGGGCGGTTGTCCTGCTAATAACAACAAAAACCTAACCCAAAAAACAAAAAAAAACTACCAACAAATCTATCCAAAACGACATACTTGTGACACAAACACACACACACAAATACACACTCAAACATAAACACAAACATAAAAACATATAAACACACAAAATTTGACGTTTGACGCTTAACTGTTCGGCCGCACTTCCGTCGCGCTCCGTGATTTTTCAGTAATTTTCTTGTGTTTTCTGCGTCGCATCGCATTGTTGCCTATTCTACGGACTATTAAACTGCTTCACATCATCGTTGCGTCTTGGCAAATTATTTAGTTGCACCGCAACTGTGGTTTCCTGCTGTTTTTTCCTACTCGGCTTAGCAGTGTTGTGCTGTGATTATGCGTGATTTCGCGATGGCGGCTATTTGCTTCTCGTGTGCAGAACCGCTAGGGGCCACTGGCTGCATCATCAGTTGTGCATATTGTGACGCTACGTTCCACCGCGGCTGTTGCAAATTCCCCCCCGAGCTGATTGACGCAGTATTGTCCAATGTCGACCTGCACTGGAGCTGCATTGGCTGCACTAACATTCTTAAAAATCCGCGCTCCCGTTCGGTAAAAGAAATAGAAGAAATTTTTGCGGCGAATTTTCGCCAGTGGGTGACTACTTAGTGACGTATTACGATCGAGCCGTATCATACGTTCGAATCCAGTTCTAATCTTGTTTGTTAATGGTTCGATTACGGATTTAATGCTCTCAGCGACTGTTGTTAAAGCCGTTTGGAGATTATATTGAAGGGCTGTGTTCTTAACAAATTTGGTGCGAGGATTCATCAAAACGTTGTTACAGCCACTGCAGCACCAGTGAATTTGTTTGTATTCAGAGATGCGCTTGAGTAAATCTGCGGGTATAGAAGAGCAGCGCTGATGGAATAGAGAGTTGCATAAGCAACAGCTAATGAAAGCCTCCGTGATTTCCATGGTGCAGGGGTTGCAGATATTTGCCATTATTAGGGGACGATGTATCTTGGCGATGGTGACAGGAATGTTGATTGTAGCGATGACGGCAAGAATGCGCGAAGGTGCGACCAAGTTGAAAAACGAAAATTAACACAAGATTATCGAAAGTTAGAATGGTTGCACTTTATTCCAATATCGCGATGATGTTTACAGATGCAATGGTATTCCCGAAAAAGAAAACTAATATGATGAATAGCGTGAATTTTAGACAAAAACCGCGGAGCTCTATATGGATGCGACTATTACATTAAACGTCAAACGTCAATATGTTTGTTAGAGATTGTAATTTGAATTTATTAGTTCGAGTTAGTTCGAATTCGAAATTCGAACTCAATTTAGAAATAGGATAGGAAATGAACTCATAGGCATAGATAAGGATAACAGAATGAACTCAAAATGAATTATGTAATGAACTCTTGACAATTGGTTACACAGTAGCAAACGGAGATTTGAACGAGTCGTATTTATTTCCATAACCGGCACAAATTATTCTAATATCGGGAAAGAAAACGAGTTGTACACCGTATACGAACATTCGTGAGGTTTTCTCACAATGTTAGTCAGTCAAGTACGAATTAATTCCAGGGCCCGTATGGGTTCATGATTGGTTCCAGGATCAGTATGGGTTCATGAGCGGTTCCGGGACTAGTATGGGTTCATGATCGGTTGCAGGACCGGAATTCGTTCGTGATCGATTCCACGGCCCGGGAAATCTCATGCTATAATCCAGTACCGGTATCGATTCATTCTAGGTTCCAGCGCAGGTATGGGCTCATTAACCCATACGGATCCTGGAACCGAGCATGATTGGTGCCAGGGACGCTTAGGGTTCATAATAGGTCCCAGGGCCGGCATGGGTCCGTGGTAGGTTCTAGGACAGGTATAGCTTCATGATAGATTCCTGGACCATTATGGGTTCATGATAGGTTCCTGGAGCAGTATGGGTTCATGATAGATTATAGGACTGGTATGGATTCAGTAACAATTCCAGTACCGTCATTGATTTATGATAGGTTCCAAGACCGGTATGGTTCATCAATAGTTTCTGGACCTGTATGATCAATATTAATTCCATAACCGGTTTGTGGACAGACATAGGTTCAGTAACCAGGTACAGAACCGGTATTAGGTCATGTCTAGTTCTTGGACCAGAAAAGCAATGAAATGGTTGCAGGACCTGTATGGGTTGGATTTTGGTATGGTTTCAGGACTAGTATGGGTTGCTACGGTAACAAAGAGTCACTGAAAGCCAAGCCCACTTCACTAGTGTGTACAGACAGGCTTTGACCGGCAGCAGTTGTTGTGCCAAAAGAAGAAGAAAAATTATGAGGGGTCAAACATATTTTAAATTATTCTAGAACAAAATAGAAATTATTTATAATTAAAAAGAAGTATTGCAGGAGACTGAATGTGCAGAAATTCAATAAAAAAAATACCGAATGTCCGGAATTTGAAGCTGTCCATAATTTAAATAATTATTGCATGAATAAAATTCATAAACGAGGTATTGAACAAGCTTAATCGAAGACTTATCGACTTAATCGGAGATTTATAATCCAGCAGTCTAACATTATGAAAATTGATCATTTGAACTAGTTTGGGGAGCGATATCAACAAAAGGGAAATAGCCACTGTTTGTCATTATAAAAAGTCATTTGAAGTTTTAAGATTTTTTAATAAAAAAAAACAGTCATTGAAACAGATCCATCCCACAAGGCTTAAATCATTCAGGAATGGCGTAAGAAGAAGAACCAACAAAGTGACTCAAAATTATCAACTCCTGAAAACTCCTGAATACCCCTTCAATAATTAATCCGTCTCTCTTTATTACGATAATACAAAATGAATGAGTAATACGGTATGAAATTTCATGCTAAAAGATTTTCAGTTGTTTTTATTCCAAAAACTAACGGCTACGGCCGTATTGCAGAACATTGCTATGACGAAAAAGAAATACCAAAGCGATATGGGCTAAATTCTTGCACGCGGAAAAAAAAACAAAGTGTTGCGACGAGTCGTAAACAAACAGAGTAGAACCACACCTGATAGTCAAACATGCAGCACTTGCGATCGCGAGAGATTCCATTCGAAAGGGACTTGAAAAACCCTGTATAGCAGTACGTTTGTCTCAAGTGATCCGCGGACCACTGGTTGGAGACCACTGCTTTAGACCTGCTGCTTTCTAAATGACGAGAACGAAGCTGAACAGCAGGCACGTAAAAGTTTAACTGCTGGAGCAGGGATGAACAGTCGATGTTACTTTGCAGTAAACCAGCCACAAACAGTTGTTGTGCGGTACGGCGCCTGATGTGGAGCGGTTGCAGTCCGAGAAGCTGAAGTCGCGTTTCATAAGGTCAGTTACCAGGTGACCGAGGTAACAAGTGTGTTGCGTAAGCGACGCTGTATCGATTCCATTCTCTCAGAAAGTCTTTGGGTTGAGGGCTTCCAGACGACACAGGCGTATTCGAGTATCGGGCGGATAATACCGCAGTATAATGCTTTGATGCAGACTGGGTCTTTGAAATCTCTTGTTATCCGAAACAACATGCCAAGCAATTGATTACCTAGGGTAATCACCTCCTCCGTTTCCTGGTCAAATGACAGCTTTGAATCAAGTATGACTCCGAGATCCTTCATAGCATTAGTGCGTTCTATTGGTAAACCGTTAACTGTGTAGCTGGTGTTCCTAATTTCTCGTGCTCGTGTGAATGAAACGACTCGGCATTTTTTTAATGCAGAGGCTCAGGCAGTTTCGATTGCACCATTGGTGAAAATCGAATAGGTATTGTTGTAGCTCGGAGTGGTCTGTGTCATTCTTTATCGTCATGTATATTTTAATGTCATCTGCATACATTAAATGATTCGCTGCTGGTACTACATACGATAGGTCGTTGATGAACAGTACGAACAGTAGTAGACCCAGGACCCAGGTGTGGCACACCAGATGATGCAATGAAAGACCTTGAATGGCACCGTGAGAAAGATACAGCATACGATCGATTGACAAGGTACGATTCTAACCAGCATATAAAATTTCGCCCAAGTCCCAACTTATTCATCTTGGCTAAAAGGATGTTGTGATCGATGCTATCAAAAGCAGCCTTTAAATCCATATAAACTGTTTGCATCCTGCTATCCATGTTACGGAGACATTGTGATGTAAAGTCAACAAGGTTAGTAATCGTCGACCGCTTTGGAACGAAACCGTGTTGTTGAGGGCTAATATAGTGATATGAAGCCGTGAGTAAACTTGTTTGGATCACTTTCTCAAAAACTTTGGCCCCAGCACTGAGTGATGTTATGCCTCTATAGTTGGCTGCATCTTCCTTGTCACCTTTTTTAAATATGGGGACAATCCATGAACTCTTCCAAATAGAGGGGAATTCTCCATGTTGCGGTGAAAAATTAAAAATTTTGGTCAAGATCGGCGCTATGGACTCATAGCATTGGCTGAGAATGATGGCAGGAATACCATCTGGGCCAGGACTAGCTTTGGGCTTGACTGCTTTGAGCACATTTAGAACAGATTCTTGCGATATATTAGTTAAATTAAGGTTGATGACATCATTAGGAGTATTAATTAAAACGTTGGTGATAATATTGTCGTCAGTAGTTGAGATTGTGTATGCCTCCTCGAATCTACACGCAAATATGTCACAAATATCTGAAGCAGTTGAACCAGCTAGGTCTTTGTGGTAAATCGATTTAGGTGTCACATTCGTATTATTGTGTTTCTTACGAAAACTCCAGAGAGCTTTGGGCCTTTTAATGAAATTCTTCTCTAACCGAGACAAACAGCCACCGTAGCGTATTTTATTGTAACTACGGTACAAGCGAGTTGTTTCAATTAATATGCATTTGTTAACAGGTGATCGGTTCTTTGTATATTTTTTTAATGCAGCTGCCTTTGCTCTTTTAAGTTTTTTTAGGTGGCAGTCAGACCAAGCAGGACCGCTCTTGGGTGTGATAATTGGTACACACGAATCAAACGAGGATAAAAAAAGCGTATAAATATCGATAAAGCTTCATCAACAGAATTGAACTGGCTAATTCTGAACGATGCAGTAAGTTGCGGCAATAAAATTTTCGAATACTAAGTCGAGCTGCCGGTTAAGCGAGTTTTTGATACCGCTTATTTGATAAAGATCGCTAGCGTCAATTTCATTAAAAAACCGGGATCTGACCGAGGATGATGAATTTGCCACATAGTGCGCGAACGATAATGAGTGACCAAATGTTTGTTGTGATGGTGACCATGATACTGCCGAAAAATTAAAATCTTCAAACAGAAATATTAGATCATTCGTTTTTGCATGGTTTACTATTGCACTTACACTTTCAATCACAGATGTAAGAGTATCTGTGTCGTTAGCTCATTTAGGAGATATGTAAACAGTCCCGATGAATATCGTGCAAGATGATAGGCGAACGGTAACCCACACTTGCTCAAGTGAGTTACTAGGTAGAGTGAGTTCACGGGTGTTCAATCAGAACGAGCATGCGATCAGTGCGCCACCACCACGAGTGTGCATACTGTTAGACAAGCTACGATCACATCTATACACCGAATAGCCCGGGTCAAAAAGTAGCGATGATGGAATTGAATTGTCAAGCCAGGTTCCGGTGAGTATTCTGGTCTGATATTTGGCGTCAATATATATACTATCTGGACCGGTCTGGTGGTACAGTCGTCAACTCGTACGACTTAACAACACGCCCGTCATGGGTTCAAGCCCCGAATAGACCGTGCCCCCATACGTAGGACTGACTATCCTTCTATGGTAACAATAAGTCACTGAAAGCCAAGCTCACTTCACTAGTGGGTTCAAGCAGGCCTTGACCGACAGCGGTTGTTGTGCCAAACAAGAAGAAGAAGATATATACTATCAATCTGTGAAGAAATATTCTGCGAAAGTTTGCGAACGCCTATTTTATTGAAGTTTTTTCACATCAACTTTTTCTAAAAACAAACACATACGTAACTAGGCGACTTCGTAGGTGCCTAGTGTAGCGTATCTCGTGTATTCTACAAAATTATTTTCTACGTGCTTTTGATCACCTTTCATTTTCATTACGAAGCTGTGTATCTTAGTTTTAGTTCATGTGTAGCATGCATATGCTATACTTAGTACACATAATTCTCATTGCACTCAAATAACAGAAATTGTCAACAGACAATAACAACCCTTAAGTCAGGAAATGTTATTCAGCAGAAAAACTCTTATCCCAAAACGCTTACAAAAAATGCAAGCCACACACTAACTTTCAAAGGCGAGAAAAACATTACTCAGCACAAAACCCGTTAGAAAGCAGTTAAAGCGTAAAACCATAACATTGCATAATAGCAACCATCAAGTCATATATAATGAAAACGGAGACACCGTACCATCGTGTGTACAAATAGAACCGTTACCCGCAAGCGTAGAAACAAAACACTGCATAAGCTCAAAAATCCAGAACTGACCTCACAGAATAAGCGAAACCATATAAAAACTCAAACTCTGATTTTCAGCATAATTGACACAAAACAGAAAGTGAAAGTAAAACCAAATCTAACTAAAAGGAAATGCATCGTATAAATAAAGATGTAAGATAAGACCGAGTACTGCTCAGTTACGCACAGTACGCACAGTGACACGGTTAAGTGGAGCCGTTTAAGTCTTATCGTAATTCGCACAAACAACACAAATGTGTTAAATTAATGCATTCTGTCCAGTCGTTACCTGAAGCCCCGATGGCTCCCAATGAAACTCCCCCGAAACTCTGCTTTGTTCTAATTAAATGTACAGGTGAGCGATGTTTAAAACTACAACACCGTTGATCTACCCTATGGCGTACGAACCGAACATTACACATGTACTTATCTAATAGGTAAAATTCTATTCTAACCTAACTTTATTTTTAATTATAATGAAGCAAATTATAACCAAATAACCCCAGATTATAGACGTATGTAAGGAAAATAATTGTAAAATTATAGACATAACAGGAAAACACTATGAATGCACTAGCATCTATTGGCGTTTTGGGAGAAGAAACTCCCAAAAGTCATGACAAACTAAATATAAGGATAGATGGGTTTATGCTACTGTAACGACCAAGCGTTTTACGGGTAGCAGAAGGTTTATTGGCCGTTTTAATATTTAGCACGATTCAGAAGAGCACACAAATAATTATACGCAGAAGTCAGTGGCTTACGTCTGTTCAGTTCAATGTCGCGCCAAGAAGAGAGCTTTATTTTATGACAGTGTGCTAGAAGACACCGGGTGCTCCAGCGGTCAAGGTAGTATAATGCGTTTATACCGCTGCGTTCGGGGTTCGGGTTGAGTACACAGTGGGCGATATTAGTCCGGACGTTACAGCTTGGCTAACCTGAACAATAAATTGCCCTCAATTTCCTAATCACTGGACTCGGTCCATCGTCGCAACTTATTCGCTTCTAGAAACCCATCGTAGGGTAGTTGTGTGAGTTGATATCCTTCTACATCGCGTACCACGTACTTATCATGGGGCAACACTTTATGGATGACGTAAGGTTCCCTGAATTTGGGATTGAGCTTCTTATTACCGCTATCGGTCGTATCAGAGTAACGCATAGCCACTAAGTTACATTCCTTATAGCACTGTGGTGGTTTGTGCTTTTTGCTAAAAATTTCTCATCTAGGTATTCGGCTAACTCGTCTGGAACTTTACCGCGTTGCTCAACACCAAAGAGTAGTACAGCGGGGCAGAAGTTCGTAGATGTGTGGACGGTATTGTTTAAGGCATACTCGGCTGATCGCAACTTGGACACCCAATCGGTCTGGTCTGGAGCATCAGATAGTTTGCTATGAACAGGACGCAACACACGGTTCACCCGTTCTACCTGTCCATTGGCTTGTGGGAATCCAGTAGCGTTGAGGACATGGCTAATGTTATGCGATTCCAAGAAGTCATCAAACAAGGTTGAAGTGAAACAAGTAGCACGATCGCTAACAATCCGCTTAGGGCGGCTATACTTACTTACTTATCCGACGCTACAACCGCTTTGCGGTCTTGGCCTGTCTCAGGAGTGTCCGAAACCGCTCACGGTCTCGCGCCTTCGTCTGCCAGTCTGTTATCCCGACCTTAATGGCAGACGCCATCTTGCCACCTCAATTTGGGCCTACCACGCTGTAGAAGGCAATAGCAGTGAGAGAGAGGGACAGCATGTACAAGTAGGGAGAATAGGTTGACAGTTGTTATTGAACCACCGCCGAAGACGGGCGAATAAATATTACACCGAACCAGAACTCTACAATTGGCGCAGCCGGTACGATTTTTTGTTGGTGGTGTGTAAAACGTGCAGATAAGAGATGATGGAAAGAGTGAGTCTGGGAAAAAAAGTTGTAGCACGTAGCGTTTTACGAAAGAAAGGCAAAAAGGTGAGTTCGGCAAAATCCCGAAGCATTGTCCCAAACGTGGAAAAGGCGCAAGTGTAAATGACAGCCATGTTGCGTACCCAATCAACAAAACTGACGCTTACTAACAGAACCCAACAAACATTTAAATATGTTAGAGCGAGAAAGCATGATTATTTTTGCTGACCGGGAAAAGAGAATGAGAGTTTGGTTTGAAATCTACAGCGCAGTTTGGCAAACTAAAAAAAAAATAAGAAAGAACATGAAAAATCGAGAAGAATGCAAGTCCGGTTGAAGACCGTAGTACATACCCAAAATAATACTATTGATTAAAAAAAGAGAATGCGTGTCCGGTTGAAACTCCGCAGCGCAAAGTAGTGTTTGTAATAAAAAGAGACTTTGAATAAATATAATTTTAAAATAGCATGCAATTCCGGTTGAAGACCGTAGTGCATATCAAAATAATTATAATGATTATAAAAAAGAATGCGAATCTGGCTGAAAACCCCAAGCGCACAGTGTTTGCAGAAACAGAAAGATGTTGAAAAATTTCAATTAAAAAAAAAAAGATGCCAGTCCGGTTAAAAATCCGTAGCGCACTGGTTTTGATGAAAACTGAAACAGTAAGAAGCATGCAAGTCTGGTTAAAGACCGCAGTGCAAATAAAAATATTTTATAAAAACAAACAGTCGTAAAAGGAGATGCGAGTCCGGTCGAAGACCGTAGCGAACAGCAATCCGAAACAAATAAAATGCGAGTCTGTTTACAAATCCATAGCGCAGTTTTTTTCCATAGTAAACGGGCAAGTCCGAAAGATTCGAAGTGCCGTGTTAAAGTTAATGTGAGTCCGGTGTGATTCCGTAGCACAATAAGGGCAAGTCCGGAGAAATCCGTAGTGCCATATAATGAGAATGTGAGCCCGGTATGATTCCGTAGCACAAAAGGCAAGTCCGAAAAATTCGAAGTGCCGTATTAAAATGAATGTGAGTCCGGTGTGATTCCGTAGCACAAAAGGGCAAGTCCAGAGAAATCCGTAGTGCCATATTATAATGAGAATGTGAGCCCGGTATGATTCCGTAGCACAAAAGGCAAGTCCGAAAGATTCGAAGTGCCGTATTAAAGTTAATGTGAGTCGGGTGTGATTCCGTAGCACAATAAGGGCAAGTCCGGAGAAATCCGTAGTGCCATATAATGAGAATGTGAGCCCGGTATGATTCCGTAGCACAAAAGGCAAGTCCGAAAAAATTCGAAGTGCCGTATTAAAATGAATGTGAGTCCGGTGTGATTCCGTAGCACAAAAGGGCAAGTCCGGAGAAATCCGTAGTGCCATATTATAATGAGAATGTGAGCCCGGTATGATTCCGTAGCACAAAAGGCAAGTCCGAAAAATTCGAAGTGCCGTGTTAAAGTTAATGTGAGTCCGGTATGATTCCGTAGCACAAACGGCAAGTCCAGAGAAATCTGTAGTGCCATATTGTAATGAGAATGTGAGTCCAGTATGATCTAGTATGAATATCCAGTATGTAGCACCAAAGGCAAGACCGAGGAATTTCGAAGTGCCGCATTAAAACTAATGTTAGACCGGTATGGTTCCATAACATAGAAATCAAGTTAGAAGAATTGCCATACTAAAATAGGAAAATTGATATTATGCAGCATACGCTGACGACAAAAGTAGAAAGGAAAGTATAGTGGTGGAAAAAGAGATTAATCTGGCAAGCCAAGTTGTCATATAAAAGACAACTTAGATTAATATAAAAACAAGCTAAAGAGTGGCTGGCAGCGTGAGAAGCTCAATGTGCGTGACATCTTGAATGTGATTATGTGCGATAAAAAGAATGCGATTCCGGCTGTTATGTGAAGTGCACAGTTGCACATAAAAAAAGCGATAGAGAGAGACGGAGAAAGAGAGAGAGAGATAGAGATAGATAGAGAGAGACAGAGAAAGATAGAGAGAGATAGAGATATATAGTGAGAGACAGAGAGAGACATATAGAGAGAAAGAGAGAGAGAGAGAGAGAGAGAGAGAGAGAGAGAGAGAGAGAGAGAAAATAAAATTGAAGATTTAGAGGAAAAATACATTTGAGAGACAGGATACAGTAAACAAAAAACAACGAAAAGAATGTAGAGATAGTTTGTATTATGTGATAACATTTAATAGAATAAAACAAAACTAGATGTGGTGCTGACTTTTGATTAATAAGGCTCTTTTGATGCATAAAAAAATACAAAAGGCAAATTTTGTTAGAGTCTTGTTAATTAGGAATCTTGTTGATAACTTCAAAGAAAGTAATGTAATGCGAACGAAAATCGGGGAATAATTCCTACTGTTAAAAATAATTACATAAAATCGTTAGTCATGCATTTATATAAACAAACGGGATTTGTTTGCAAATCAAATGCTAATGCATCACGACAGAATTGTGATTCAACCGAAATGCACATGATGATAGATAGATTAGAAGACTTGATTATAAACTATGGATCTAGCTATTGGAGATTGAAAAATAATCAATTTGTTGATTTCATTAATCGTTATTGTGTTTATCCAACAACATGTAGTATTTTAAGAATGCAGTTGCTTTGGAGGTTTGTAGTAATGATAGAGTATTTCAAAAATATTAGAGGGAATCATTGCTCTTCCTATGCTTATGATACAATACCAAAATTGATAACAGGATACAAGTTCAAAAAAAAACATTGGTCCGAAGGGTTTACTCGCTATAATAGCAATCCAGATAGATTGTCCAGATCTCCAGATCCAGATCGACCAATCCCAAATTCAACCCATTCCAGATGGAGCTAGGCTAATTGCTATGATAGCTGCTAGGATGAAAGGACGTCCAAATTGACAGCCTACTGACCGATTTTGGTACCTGGTTTAGAGCAAATTAGCGATAAGTTCGGTTAAGGTCTTGAAGTAGGGTTGAATAAGGTCAACGCAAACAGCTGGTAAAAATTAGGCTCCATCGAGGATAGTAGCCAAAGCAATTAGAAGAAGACAGGCATATGATTGGACAAACGGGCAAAATTATCTACGCGAGCGAAGGTTAAAGTAATCGAAATGAAGTCACTAACAGATTGATACACACGTACAACACAGAGTAACAAGCTGATTATGAAGATTATTAAAATGGGATGGGAAATTAATTTTTAAATGCTTAACAATTAAAAAAAGAGATCATAATGACTACTTAAGGTAGTTGCAATCTTACATCGCAAAAAAGGGAAATGAAAATTCATTACGGACAAAATAAAACATAAGGTTAAAAAAAAAATAAGAAAGAAGAAAATTTAAGAGCATATACAATAACATGTTTGATATTTTGCCACACCTTCCAGTACGTGTAGATAGCAAAAGTTGGTGCAGGAAAAATCATTCCTTGATGGAATAAAGAGTAACTGACAAACATTTTGGACGAGTCCCAGGTCAGTAGATTATACGTGAGATAAAAAAAAAGAATTCAAGTTTGTAAGACCAGCTAAGATGACATCTGAAAGATAATGTCCATAATAATGTAATGAAAGATTATGTAATGTCTATTGATCATGGTTGTGAGACTGACAAAAGCTAAAATGCATCGGAATGAGTTAGGAAAATAGGGAAGAGTAAAGTTAACAAGAAGTATAGATACAAAAGATAGTTCGAAGAAGCGACGTATTGTAGGAATTGTGATAAATAGAAGAAGTAAATAAGACAAGAATCGAACATTACTGCAAATATGTAGAATATATGTTATTTATGTCAAATAGGCTTTGAGATGTTGAAATAAGTAAGCGTTGGAATAGGAATCTACTTTGCAAAAAAAAAAAAAAGTCTGACATGAGTCATCGATGAGGAGAGTTATAAATGTAGATGTGTTTGAAGTGTTAAGAATGAAGTCAAGCAAAGAAAGCGAGAAGGAAGATGACACGGAATTTATAGGAGCAATGCAGAAGCAAGTGACACCGGGTAGAATTGAACCAACGAAGGATGTTGAAGCGGTTGAGCGCAGATATCAAAGAAAAATCAGCTGTAGTGACAGTTACATGTATCGGATAAGTATTGAGTTTGGGAATGTTAAATGAAAAATGAAATTATTTTGAAAAATAATGTTTTTTTTTGCAGCTTATCTTTAGCGTAATGCACAGGACTGTACCCTGAATCATGATGCAGAGAAGTCCTTCGAGGTGGCCGAGACACGGAAATGTACTACACGCAATAGGATTTCAGAACACGTGGAGAGATGGAGCACATATATGATACAACCATCAAGTTACTAATGCTATGAAGGAAGTGGAAGAATAGAAGATCGAGAAGTAGATGTACAAAAAAAAATCATTTGCAAGAAACCACGACAGAGTAGTCAGAATCATATACCGCTGCGATCGAAGCAGGTTAAACAATGAACGTTCGCGTGGGGGTGGTGTGCTACTTGCATGTTCCGTTCGATATCCTTCTGTGGCACTTAACATTAATCAACCCACGCTTGAAGCTTTATGTATACGTGTTTCTTTTTCTAAGTTTCGTCTTTATGTGGGGATTGTTTATGTGCCACCGTATTTGAGCAGCGACCGCAACTATTTGGAATCCCTTTCTGCTTTCATCAGTGATGCATACATGCAAATGAAAACGAATGATCATCTTATCCTTCTGGGCGACTTCAACCAACCTGCGTTAGAGTGGTCGCTTTCTACCGTAGTAAGGCCAGATTCATCTTCAGCTATAAGACATTATGTGCCACATATTTCTTCGAATACATCCAGTTCCTGCTTTTTGGATATGTTAAACTTGCATGAACTCTATCAGCTGAACGGGGTGCATAACCATTTAAATCATTATTTGGACCTGGTGCTCTCCAACTCTGCTGCAGCAGCTTGTTGTTCTGTGTATCCTGCTTCGTCACTGCTCCTGCCCCAGGATGCCCATCATCCTGCCCTAGAAATTGCGTTACCGTCTTCTTTATTTAGGGCTAGTAGGGTTAGGAATGTATTACCTTCTGCTCCTAATTCATTGAGTGTTCGTTATAATTTTCGGCTCACAGACTATCGTAAACTTAATTCAATTCTATCTCGTTCCGACTGGTCTTTTTTTTATCAATGTACATCGGTCGACGAGGCTGTCCAATCGTTTAATGCTTTGTTAACCTCTGCACTCCTTTCATGTACACCTATTTTTCGTTCCCCTCCTAATCCTCCCTGGTCCAATCGTACTCTTCGCAACCTGAAAAAGGATAGAATGAAATATCTTAGCAGGTATCGTCTGAACCGATCTGCATTCAACTTTCGTTTATTTAAGTACGCTGCCTCTGCGCATCGACTATACAACAGGGCTCGTTTTGAGGCCTATTCGAGTAGACTGCAATCGCGTTTCCGTTCTGATCCAGCATCCTTCTGGCAATTTGTTAGAATACGAAGAGGGTGCAATACGTTACCTAATGAAATGGTACTTGATTCTCGAACTGCCTCTACGCCTGTTGAGATCTGTGAGCTATTCTCTGCACATTTTTCCCAAATGTTTGAGCCACCGGTTAGTGACCCTAACCTTATTGAGGGTGGGCTTCTCTACACGCCAGAGAACTTAATTAATCTCTCCGATATTTCGGTTAGTTCTGAAACAGTTGTACAGGTGTTATTTGGGTTGAAACGTTCTTTTACTCCTGGTCCAGATGGCATTCCTGCCTCTGTTTTAATAAACTGTAAGGACGTGCTTGCTCCACACCTTGCTAAAATTTTCAACCTTTCACTTTCTCTTGGGGTTTTTCCTGCTCTTTGGAAATCCTGTTGGCTTTTTCCGGTACACAAAAAGGGCTGCCGTAGCATTGTTTCTAATTATCGTGGGATAACCCAAACATGCGCCACAGCCAAAACTTTTGAGCTATGTATCCTTCCAACCATACTTCATAGTTGTAGTTCAGCTATTAGCCCTAAACAGCATGGGTTTATGCCTGGTAGGTCTACTTCAACTAATCTCATGTCTTTTGTTTCCAATATTTTTAGATCTTTTGAGGCCGGTACCCAACTTGATGCAATATACACCGACTTTCATGCTGCTTTTGATAGTTTACCTCACTCTTTATTATTAGCTAAATTGTCTAAACTTGGTTTTGGTGATGGCATTATTAGCTGGTTGTCCTCATATTTAAGTAATCGATCATGCAGGGTTAAAACCGGGTCGTACTTATCTGAGGAGTTTTTTTGTACGTCAGGTGTCCCTCAGGGTTGTGTGCTTAGTCCTCTTCTGTTTTCTTTGTTCATCAATGATGTTTGTAATGTTTTACCTCCTGATGGTCATCTTCTTTATGCGGATGATATCAAAATCTTTTTACCTGTGTCTTCTTCTTCTGATTGTCTGAGACTTCAGCATTACCTCAATGCATTTGTTCATTGGTGTTCATCCAATTTACTTCGCCTGTGTCCCGAAAAATGTTCTGTTATTTCTTTCTCTCACTCTCTTTCTCCTGTTTTATTTAACTATACTCTCTCTAGCGCTTCCCTCTCTCGTGTTATGTCCATCCGTGACCTTGGTATTATACTTGACTGTCGTCTTAACTTTAAACTGCAGCTTGATGAGGTGCTACTAAAAGCAAACCGAACCCTTGGGTTTATCTTACGTTTTACCTCTATTTTTAGAGATCAAAGCATCCTAAGAATCCTTTATTGTGCTTTGGTAAGGCCTATTCTTGAATATGCTAGTATCATCTGGAATCCTCCCACTATTGATGGCTGTTCGAGAATTGAAAGCATTCAGCGCCTCTTTACCAGGATTGCTTTTCGTCGTTTGTTCGGTGCTGCCTCACTACCTCCCTATGAAACGCGATTGCAGTTATTCAATCTTCACTCTTTAAGCTTCCGCCGCCAAGTGTTTCAGGCTTGTTTTATTGGTGGCTTATTACTTTCTGCTACTGATGCTCCTGATTTACTCTCGTCCATCTCGCTGTATGTTCCCTCTCGTTCTCTTCGTCCACGTGATCCTCTGTCAATTGAAACACGTCATACTCTTTATACTTTCAATGACCCTCTTCTGTCCTGTTTCAGATTGTTTAACCACTTTTACTATCTCTTTGATTTCGACTCCTCTCTTAACTCTTTCCGTAACCGTATTTTTTCTTCTAATTCCCTTTAATTATTCTCCTTAGTTTTCTATTACTCTCTTTTTTTTTTTGTTAAGTTTATGATAGTCTCTACGCTCTACCCTTGTTTTTTCTTTTCTTTTTTGCTAGGTCAAGACTAGGTTAGTTAGGCTTAGTTTTTCATGAATCATTTTGTTTTTTTGTTAGTATTTAATTAGTTTTAAGTCCATTATATTTAGCCTTGATGGCAGATATTGTATTAAATAAATGAAATGAAATGAAATGAAATGAAATGAAGTATTATGACAATTAAAAAGTTAGACCATGCAAATTTGGTTTTTGTTAGGATTTAAGGATTAGACGTAGATGTATATACAATCGATATTGTAAACCGTGAATTGTTTGCTTTAAGTTGAAAAACCATAGAAAATCTATATAACAGAATATAAGAGAGGCTTTTTTTCACTGTTTTTCTTGGAGGCGGAAAGGGATTGTAGAAGGCAATAGCAGTGAGAGAGAGGGACAGCATGTACAAGTAGGGAGAATAGGTTGACAGTTGTTATTGAACCACCGCCGAAGACGGGCGAATAAATATTACACCGAACCAGAACTCTACACACGCCTCCTCTGTCCTTGTGGACGGCCTAAAAAGACTTTAGGGGCTGGGTCGTGCGTTTCCATGCGTACAACATGGCCAGCCCACCGGAGCCTGGCGAGCTTTATACGCTGTACGACAGTGAGGTCGCCGTACATCTCGTATAGCTCGTCATTATAGCGGCTCCTCCATTGTCCTTCCACACATACGGGGCCAATTATCCTTCTGAGCATCTTCCTCTCGAACGCGGCTAAGAGGGTTTCGTCAGATTTGGACAGTGTCCATGTCTTAGAGGCGTATGTGAGTACTGGTACTATATAGGTACTATATAGTCCCAGCTTCGTCCGTCGCGACAGGTTATTTGAGGTGAACTGATTTTTCAGGCTGTAGAATGACCGGTTGGCAGCCAGCATCCTTGCGCGCAACTCAGCTTCTATGCTATTGTCGTTGCTGACCTTTGACCCCAGATAGGTGAATTCTGGGACGACTTCAAACATGCGTTCACCTTTCTGTACGTCACGTCTACGTAGACTTTGATTATTTGTTGGTAGGTCCGCTGATGTTGCCACCATCAGTTTGGTCTTTGCCTCGTTTATCTGCAATCCGAGGTTCTCTGTCGCCTGCTCGATCCCTTGGTAGGCTTCTGCTACATAGGAGAGCCGCAGACCAATGATGTCTATATCATCAGCGTATGCCAGGATCTGGGTTGACTTATAGAAGATGGTTCCCGTAGTCTCCACCCTCGAGTCGCGGATGGCCCTCTCTAGTGCCAGGTTGAATTGGAAGCAGGCAAGCCCGTCCCCCTGGCGCAGACCCTTGGTGGTAGCAAAAGGTCCTGAGAGTTTTCCATCCACCCTCACCTGGCAAGTGACGTTGGTCATAGTCATTCTAACTAGCCTTATCAGTTTGGCTGGGATTGAGCTGCTATGAGCTCATAGCGTCGTACAGTTTTACCCTGGCTATGCTATCGTATGCGGCTTTGAAGTCTATGAAGAGATGGTATGTGTCGTTTCTGTATTCAGCCATCTTCTCCAAGATCTGCCGCATGGTGAAGATCTGATCAGTGGTTGATTTTCCGTTTCGGAATCCTCTTTGATAGTTTCCGACTATCTCTTCGACGTGCGGGACAAGGCGATCCTGACGGATCAGGGAGAATATTTTATAGGCGGTATTCAACACCGTAATACCCCTGTAGTTGTTGCAGTCCAACCTGTCTCCCTTCTTGTCTTGTTCTTCCCGAGATTCCAATCACAAGGCATCGATTCGCTATCCCACACCTCAGTAACAATTTGATGAATCTCGTTTTCTAGTCGTGCACTTCCATTTTTGACCAGTTCGGCTGCAATTCCGTCGGTTCCGGATGCCTTGTTATTTTTCAACCGACGGATAGCCTTTCGTGTTTCTTCTATGCTAGGTGGCAGTAGCATGACACTATCTGCTAGTGGCGCTTCTAGCTGTTCGTTTAGCTGGTCGTTGAGTAATTCATCAAAGTACTGAGCCCACCGCGAGAGGACCTCTGGCAGGTTACTAACCAGATCTCCATCCTTGTTGCGACAGCAGGTTGCCATAGGCACAACGTTGTTTCGTTGACCTGCTATCGCTTAGTAAAACTTTCGTGTCGGTCCGTACGTCTCTCTGGTTTGGTCGAGTTCCCGCAAATTTTGCTCTTCCAAAGCATGCTTCTGGAAGCGGTGAACTCGTTTCTCTTCGCGTCTGAGCCGTAAATATTCCTCTGCGCATGCCCGCGTTCTATGCCGTTGCTGCATTGCTCGGTATGCAGTATTCTTACGTTCGGTCACTTGTCTGCATTCATCTTCGAACCAGCCAGATTAGGTGTTGTCACGACGTGGTGGGAGTATATTTCTTGCACAGTTTATTATTTTTGTTTTTAGAGCGTTCCACCTCTCGCTCGTAGTTTCATAACTGTTTTCTGGTAGTAGAGACTCGTCTAAAGCGGCTTTGAATTCCTGTTGGACAGTAATGTCCCTTAGAGAGTCCGTGTTGAGCCGAGGCTGCGTGTTTTCTCCGCCCCCATTGGCGCGGGGGCAAGCGATTCTACAACGTATCACTAAGCCAACCAAGTAGTGATCGGAATCGGTATTGGTTCCTCGATATGTTCTGACGTTTAACAGACTCGACTGTCGTCGGCGGCTTATTAACACGTGGTCAATCTGGTTGAAGGATTCTCCATCAGGGTGCGCCCATGTAATCTTGTGGATTTTCTTGCGCGCAAATTTGGTACTTCCTACAACCATATTGTTCGCTGCGGCGAACTGGACCAATCTACTACCATTATCGTTACTGTGGTCATGCAGACTGTGACAGCCAGTGTATTGGCGGTACATTGGCTCCCTACCGACTTTTGTGTTGAAGATTGAAGGGCGGCTAAAGTAAGACATATATTGGCAAAAGGCAGAACACACTTCCTTCGCATTAGTTGAAGAGGTTGGGTACAGTTTGGTTAATTTAGTGAAAGCATCGATAACAACAAGTATATACTTCTTGCGTAAGGGAGAACTAGGGAACGGACCTTGTTACGCATAATCTTGGGGAAGCAGGTTGAAAATGTTTAACGGGAATTTGGAGAGTTTCTAGAATAGAGAATGAACTGTGGAGAGGTGAGCTTCGGCTGTGGAGAGAAGAACTTCGGCTGTGTAGAGACATTAAAGAGCAAAAATTGAAACCTATGAAACTTTAGTAGCAATAAAGAACTCATTGAAATAAGAGCTATCGAAACATTGGTCATTCGAACCGGATATATCCGAATTAGTTAAAATTAAAATTATTGCTCTTAACATTTGCTACTCAACGTGAATTGGAGAATATTTGTCTCATCTGTGGCACCGTCGCTACCACGCGCGTGCGTAATTATCAGTTCCCATCCGACACGAGACACTTGTACCGCCGCAATCACGCGTGTGCAGCATCTTCGCCTTACCGACACATCGACATACACATCGCCGCAATCACGCGTGTGCAGCATCCTCGTCTCACCGACACAGACTTCAACGTACCGCCGCAATCACGCGCGTACAGTACCCTGGCTTTCCAACAACGACAGTATCGCATCGCCACAATTACGCTTGTGCACTTTCATCGCTTTATCGATACGGATATCCTCGCTACCACGGGATAACGTGTGATCTAGACTTCAATGAATTTATTGGCTCATCCATCGCTATCCTCGTGAATCTTCATCCAAACGCATTCATCATCTTGCTTTATCGGGTGTTTCAACCAGCTGCGCCGAGTGGAGAAGATAAATCAAACCTGTTAAAGTCAGATAAGTATTCGCTGAAGATTGTACGTGTATTCAACGATATTAATACCATCGCATTGCTCCTACAACGTGTGTGAAATATCATCAGCTGCAACGCCATATTCTATCGTTATCTGTGTTTCTCCGTTTTAGCCACTGTGTTCATCATCCCGCATTCATCATCCTGAGCGTTCATCCTCCTGCGAATTCATCCTCCCGCACGTTCATCATCCTGCGCGTTGATCGTGTGTGAGTGTTTCATCGTATAACACAGATCGGCGCCAACTTCATCGCATTACAGCAACCACGCAACCACCACGATATTCCTGCAACCACGACACATAGATCGGCACTACGTTTGTGTGCAGATTGATCATACTACAAGCTTCAAGTACCAGCACCGTGTGCGTGAGTATTACAGTGGCGCGAAGCTACGATCATTTCCTCTTATAATCCGCCATCGCATTAGACCGAGAGTTCATCGTATTATCAGGAGTGTCAAACCCAAAGTGCAAAATGAGTGAACCAGCTGTAAAGATTTTTGAGCTTAAGAAACGTGATATATTTTTGAAACTTCAATTAATTGCCGATTTTTTGCGAACGTATGATAACTCGAAAGCTCGTGAAAAACAAGGTAGACTGCAATCATTAGAAAACATTCGCATACAATTTGATGAATTGAAGGAACAGGCATATGAAAAAATACAAAATGAAGAAGTGTTAGAAGGCATAGTAAATGATACGACGAATTTTGATTGCAAATATCACGAGATGAAAGCTTCTCTTCAAGATCCCCCAAGGAGCCCTAATCTAGAATCCACTCGCATAAATCCTTGTTCTGAAATGCAACAAACATCTTCATTCAATACATCTATATGGCTTCCGCAAGTAGATCTGCCATCATTTAATGGTGATATAACAAAATGGTTGTCTTTTAAAGATCGATTCGAGTCAATGGTACATGAGGCAAGTGATATTCCAGAAGTGACCAAGCTGCAATACCTATTATCGTCCTTGACAGAGCCTTTAGCAACGCAATTTGAACATACTCCAATTACTGCAGATAGTTATACAACAACTTGGGATGCACTAGTGAAACGATTCGATAACACCAAGCGTATTAAACGAGAGTATTTTCTGGGTATACACAATTTGAAGCGCATGAATAACAATTCAGTGCACGAACTACAGCGTGTTGTAACCGAAGTAATAAGGCTAGTGAGGGGACTTCAACGATTGAAGGCACCAGTTGACCAGTGGGATATTCCACTAACAAATATGCTGCTGTACAAGCTAGATGAGGATACTGTTTGGGCTTGGGAAAACATGCTGCTGATCTCTTCTTCTTCTTCTTCTTTGGCTCAACAACCGTTGTCGGTCAAGGCCTGCCTGCACCACTTGTGGGTTTGGCTTTCAGTGACTAATTGATTTCCCCCCATAGCAGGATAGTCAGTCCTACGTATGGCGGCACGGTCCATTTGGGGATTGAACCCATGACGGGCATGTTGTTAAGTCGCACGAGTTGACGACTGTACTACGAGACTGTACTGCTGATCTCACCGAAGATAAATATAATGATTTAATCAAGTTTCTCAAGTTCTTCTCAATTTAATCAAGTTCGAAAAACGCATTAGTGTACAGATAAATCATCGTACAAATCAGGTTAACATGGTGGCCGGTAGGCCCAATCCCAATCCCAAAAACCCTTTATCCCAAAAACCCAATCGCAACATAGCTCTTCCTATCCAAGTCTATGAGAGTAATCAGAACATAAACCGGTGTGTAGTATGTGGTGAATCGCACAATGTAAACTCTTGTCCAAAATTTGAAGCCCTTACAATTGCTAATAGAGAAGAGTTAGTCAAAACTCAAATGCTTTGCTTCAACTGCTTAAGAGTGGGCCATTTAGTGCGATACTGCAAATCTAACTTCGTATGTAAACATTGTAAAGGGAAACACCATTCCAAATTATGTAAACGAACCATATCGATGGCAAACGAAGAAATGATTCCACCAGTTCCCTTGGTAACAGCAACTGCATACAAGGCTAAGCGCAAAATGGCGTTGTTATCAACCGTACTGATATATATTGATAATATTCACAAAACACCATGTATTGTCAGGGCATTAATTGACAATGGCTCTCAAACAAACTTTATCACAGAGAAATTGGCAAGACAACTCGGATTAAAGGGGGTTAGATTGAACGAACCTGTATGTGGCATTGGAGGATCGATTACGAATTTAACTGGAATAGTCGTTGGTACCATACGATCAAGAATATCGAACTATCATTCGCATGCAGAGTTTCTTATGTTGCCCAAAATCACATCAGAATTACCGACGCAAACTATTGACATTAGTAACTGGAATATTCCAAACACCATTCACCTAGCTGATTCTGAGTTTTATGCTCCAAACCAAATTGATATGCTTCTAGGAGTTGAAATATTCGTAGAGATTATAAAGAGCGGAAAGATCAAACTAGCTGATGATTATCCAACTTTAATTGAAACTGAGTTGGGATGGATAATTGGAGGTCCGTACAAATCTCAGCCTAATACTGCGAATTCAGTTTGTGCCTTGTCAACTCAAGATGAAGCCGCTACCTTAAATAATCTATTGGAGAACTTTTTCAATATTGAAGAAGTTGGTGAAGAACGAGTTTGGAGTCAAGAAGAACAAGAGTGCGAGAAGCATTTTATAGATACAAGCACACGAGACTCTACCGGAAAGATAATTGTGCGATTGCCATTCAAGTCAAATTTAGAGTTGGGTGATTCAAAACAAATTGCATTGCGGAGATTTACTGGGCTAGAGAGAAGATTTGCTAGAGAACCTGAAATGCTTCAAGAATACGTAGCTTTTATGAAGGAGTATGAAGAAATGGGACACATGAGTAGAGTTACCACACAGGCGACCGAAAGTGAGGGCTATTACATGCCACATCATGCTGTCTTCAAAAAGGATAGTCTAACAACAAAATGCAGGGTAGTATTCGATGCATCATGTAAAACATCAAATGGTTTATCGTTAAATGATGTTTTGAAGGTTGGTCCTACCATTCAACAGGATACTACCAACATTTTAATAAGATGGAGAACAAGAGCAGTTGCAGTCACAGCTGACGTGGCAAAAATGTATAGGCAAGTGTGGATAAATCCTGAAGATCGTCGATTTCAGCGAATCCTGTGGAGATCTAAACCAAATGAGCCGATTGAAACCTTTGAGCTTAATACCGTCACATACGGTACTGCAGCAGCACCGTTCCTAGCCATCCGAGCACTTAATAGCATAATCGAAGATCATCGAGTGCAATTTCCGCTCGCTGCTTCAAGAAAGGAAGATTTTTACGTCGATGATCTTATCACGGGTGCAGATACCGAAGAGGAAGCAAGACAACTTTGTTTTGAAGCAAAATCCTTACTAGATAAAGGTGGGTTTCCGTTGCGAAAGTGGGCGTCAAATTGTCCGCAAGTGTTACCAGATGCCATAAAGGGACCTCAAGACTCAGTGCTGTTGTATGAATCAAATTCAAACTGCGCAGTTATAACTTTAGGCCTTGTTTGGAATCTTGTATCTGATTTGCTGAGAATACGAGTGCCGGAGATCGAAGGGGAGCAGGTAGTAACAAGGCGTAGCGTTTATCGGACTGTAGCTCGGATATATGATCCACTGGGTATAATCGATACAGTAAAGGCTAAAGCGAAACAATTTATGCAGCATTTGTGGACGCTAAGAGATCAAGACGACAAGCAATATGGATGGGACGTGGAACTTCCACGCCAACTGCGTGAGGAATGGCAACTATTTGAAACACAACTTGTTCATCTAAAGGAGATCAGCGTTCCGAGGCTGGTTGCTATTGCTCATCCAGATACCATTCAACTTCATGGGTTCGGCGATGCTTCAGAAAGCGGCTACGGTGCATGTGTATATGTTCGAAGTATTGATTCAGCCGGGACAATGTCGTCACGGCTATTTGTGTCCAAATCAAGGGTGGCACCATTGTCTAAGAAGCACACCATAGCAAGACTCGAACTGTGCGCTGCTCATTTGCTTAGCAAACTGATAACTAAAGTGAGAAAATCGATCAACATGGAAGTACAAACATACTGCTGGACCGATTCTACTACTGTGTTATATTGGTTGAAATCTTCTCCCAATCGATGGAAAACTTTTGTGGCAAACAGAGTATCGCAAATTCAATGCACAACTCAAGGTATCGAATGGCGACATGTTCCTGGTATACACAATCCCGCTGACGCAGTGTCAAGAGGAAGATTTCCAACCGAAATAATCAAAGATGATCTTTGGTGGAGTGGACCAGATTGGCTGCAAATGGACCAAACTGCTTGGCCAACTTATAAAATTTCAAATGCCGAGGATGTTAAGGTCGTTGAAGAAGAGCGCATTACATGCGCACTAACTAGTACGGTAAATGTGGAGTCGTTCATCAATCGTGCTTGCGAGGCTAGTGATACTTTTGATGAATTGAAGCGAGTAGTATCCTACGTCTGCAAATTCTTTGATGAACGAAAGGGCGATGCGCACAACACAGAAACTAATGAGATAGAATCGGTACAACGAGCGGAGAAGATCGTAATGCGCTTGGTGCAAAGAGAATTTTATGCTAAGGAAATCGAATCGCTGAAGCAGGGGAGACCTATTAGTCATTCATCACCGTTGAAATTGTTGAGTCCAATCTGCAAGGACGATGGTCTTATTCGAGTTGGAGGTCGGTTGTGCAATTCAGACATAGATGAGGAGCATAAACATCCAATTTTAGTGCCAGGAAAACACCGCATTGCTATACTAATTGCTACCTACTATCACAAGACGCTAATGCATGGAGGAGCTCAAATCATGATAAACACTATTCAGCAGAAGTATTGGATAGTAGGCGGTCGAAATGTCGTTAAGAGTATCATCCATAATTGTATACGATGCACACGATGCAAACCAAGACTATTGCAGCAACCAATGGCGGATCTTCCTCCACAGCGAGTTAGGCAAGCAAGACCGTTTTCCATCAGTGGAGTTGATTACGCGGGGCCTATTATGATGAAGGGAACACATCGGCGTGCAGCATTGAAAAGGGGTTATATTTGTTTGTTCGTCTGTTTTGTAACCAAGGCTGTCCACATTGAGTTGGCATCAGATTTAACATCTCTTCCATTTTTAGCCGCCTTGAGACGTTTCGTTGCCAGAAGAGGACTAGTCGCTGAGCTACATTCGGACAATGGTACGAATTTCAAGGGCGCGTGTAGCCAGCTGCAGGAAGTCTACAAACTGCTAAACTCGGATAAACATCGGGAGAAGACAATTAGATGGTGCGCGGACCAAGGTATCAAATGGTCTTTCATCCCTCCTGGAGCACCACACTTCGGAGGACTGTGGGAGGCCGCCGTAAAATCCATGAAGCATCATATGATTCGCGTCTTAGGGAATGGTGAGTTGACGTTTGAAGACATGTCAACTCTAATGGCAGAGATCGAGGCTTGTTTAAACTATAGGCCGTTGGTACCCGCCAGCAACGATCCAAATGACCTGGAAGCTTTGACCCCTGGACATTTTCTCGTGGGAACCAATCTACAGTGCGTACCTCAGGTCGATGTAACAGATATCCCGTCTAATCGGTTAGATCATTGGAGACAAGTTCAGCGATATGTACAAATGATATGGCGTAGATGGCATCAAGAGTATTTGCATTCTTTGCAAAAGCGAACAAAATGGAATAATTCTGCATGTGAGATTGAAGTGGGAAGGTTAGTGATAGTCAAGGAGGAAAATGTACCAATTTGTAAATGGCCTTTAGCACGAATCAGTCAAATTCATCCAGGAGCTGATAACGTTATACGAGTTGTAACTGTGAGGTTTGCGAATAGAAAGGAGGTCCAGAGACCTGTTACGAAGATTGCCATTTTGCCAGTAACAAACAATAATTAAAAACATACGTTTTTGGTGGCCGGAATGTTACGCATAATCTTGGGGAAGCAGGTTGAAAATGTTTAACGGGAATTTGGAGAGTTTCTAGAATAGAGAATGAACTGTGGAGAGGTGAGCTTCGGCTGTGGAGAGAAGAACTTCGGCTGTGTAGAGACATTAAAGAGCAAAAATTGAAACCTATGAAATTTTAGTAGCAATAAAGAACTCATTGAAATAAGAGCTATCGAAACAGACCTAATTGGTCAATATGGATTGTATCGAAGGGTAAGGGTTCTTCAGGGATGCTGTACATGTTCCGGGCATTAGTATGATGAGGTGCAGAATAAACAATGCACTTGAGGCAGTTCTTAATGAATTTGTCAATAGTGGGCTTCATGTGGGGGAACCAGTAATGCTGACTGATTTTGCTGAAGGTTTTGTTTATGCCCAGGTGGCCAATTTGCTCGTGAGTGTGTCTAATTACGTTTGTCGACCATTTCCAAAGGGACATACAATTGAGGTTGACCATCAGGTATGTCGCGATAGACAAGCCCATCTTGAAGTAAGAATCAACTCAACGTCAACTTCTTCTGATTCTAACCGATGTTTAAGAGCTTCGATAGATGGGTCACGCGTCTGAGCTACTTGAAGCTAAAAGTCAAGGTCAAAAAACCGATAACACCCACAGCTTCGGTGCGACTCAGTGCGTCGACATGGGGCATAGAAGTACCTGAGCGATGACAGATGGTATAATCGTAATTTTCCAGAAACAAGGACCACCTGGCAATCTTAGCGGAAGCATTACGGTTCTTAAGGGTCTCGACCAGAGAGTTGCAGTCAGTAACTATCTTAATGGGGAGCCCATGAACATAAGTGTGGAAGCGCTTAAGAGCGTAAATGATGGAAAGAGTTTCAAGCTCATAACTGTGTAACTTGGACTCGTCTTTTGAAGTGGGTTTGGAAAAGTAAGCAACAGGGTGCAACTTATTGTCATCAGAAGAGATTGTCCGAAGGACATTTTGTGTATGATGAGATTCCTCTGATTCGTGAATTGAATTGCTGGCGGGGGGGGGGGGGTGGGTAGAGGTGTCCATGAGACAGGTTACAGGTCCTTAAATTTAAGCCGTTATGTGGAAGGGGGGGGGGGGTGCAAATGGTTCTCCAGCCCCAACGACCATCTTTCGTATAAAATGTCATACGAAAATATGCTCAGCTATTTTTTAATGAATAGGAGTTTCCTATCTTTCAAAATCGCGCAAATATTTACAAAATCGCGGACTTTGCCGACCGCTGCCGACCGCTTTATTGGTTCAATTTTTACGTGATCATTCGTATTGATATTTCTTTTCCATCGACCCATCCAAATCTGACCCAAACCCTTCAACAGCTTGCCTTTCCACCATTACTTCCAATGTAATGCTTATGCTTGCTTATCCCAAGGTGTATGAATTTAGAAGGCTGATTTTTATCGCTTTTGTTTCTGAATGAAGATTTTAAGAGTGTTTTGTGTATTCGTCAAGTCTCCAGAAAAATTGTTTGAGCAAAAGTTTTCACCCGTTCTGTCAAAAAGTGATGTTCAAATTTTGTTATAAAAAACATGCTATAAGACCACCTGAACTACATACACTTTGATTCTGGATTCCATCACCAGATCTCTTTAATGCACCTTGGGATAAATGTAAACACCACCTTCCCGCTGCGCAAATTCGAGCAGTTTTCTGCGTAGTTTTTTGCGTCGTTTTGTGTAAAAACTACGCAAAAAAATACGCTAGACTTCAGCCGAAACTATCCCCCTGTGCAAAGCGACGGAAGAAATCATTCCCTTTCGCGCATTTTCTCATGCCTTCTTTTTCCCTCCTACGGCAAATTTGTCGAGCAGCGTTTCGAGCTACCCGTCCCTGACTCTGTCTCATACCCCTCGCCTGAGCGCGCTGTCGAAAGTTTGGATGTGTTGGTACGTCAGACGGCCAATCGCTGTCAGCCGTCGTCCGTGCTTTTTCCCTCCCTAGCGCTATCTCTTTCTCGCGTGTGGTCAATGCTCGCGAGCTGTTGTGGCGCCTAAAAATGCCGTTAACAAACATTGCGGCGATGAAGTTGCATTTTCACAAACCAAACCAAAAAAGCGCAATAAGTACAATTGCTGCAATGTAAAAATGACTACGGAATCGCTAGCGCACGATAGAGGGTTTGCTGTGCAACGCGCAGAACCCTAATTCGCATTAACACATTCAGCCCGGCGCTGATTTTCATGAGCTTACCGTTCCCCCGGCATCTAGAACGCAAGTTGATTGTGAAACCGGTATACTGGAAAGTTCACTGGCAGTCCCTGGAGCCTGCCATCGAACTTAACGTGTTAAGCATTAAGCATAACTTTGTTACACTAAGCTTTTGCTTTCCTATGGTGTAGATTACACAAATAGGTTGAATCGTCTGCGCATGGGTGTAAGTGTGCGTGTGTGTGCAACACTTTCGCCTAGTTTGTTTTCTTCCGGAATGTTATGATCCATCGGTCAAAGAAAAGAAGGTGTTCATAACAGTGGCGGATTAGGAGAATCGGGTGTCCTAGGCGGAAAGACAAGTTGTGACCCCTATACATGGTAACTGATGACTGAGAGGAGGGGGTACTGGTACACAGCTGTTGGGAGATTGAACATTATACTTAAATAGACGGCGGGGAATGAGGGGGGCATGGGACCCCTACGATCATCAATAACAGGCCCTAAAATTGTTGCTGGGGTGGGGGGGGGGGCAAATGGTGCTCTTGCCACCGAGCCCCAACAACCATCTTTTCGGGGGCCCTTGTCGCTAATACTCTGTCCACTTGTAACAATACGGCATACTACAGACTACAGATCTTCGGCGACCGCCTAGTCCGCCTACCGTTAGATCCACCGCTGGTTCATGGGGATGTTTTATTACTGTGGAGGTGCATCCTTCCCTCTGCCTGCAGCGTATGCATCGGGCAGGAGACAGTGTGGCAGCATGCAAGTTGCCCGTAGGATACGAGCGGTACCGCGGCACCGCCAACATTCCTGGGCGGTGGGTTCTAACCGCGTATGAACCGTCCGCCGTAGCAAGGGCTGACTATCCGGCTACGTGGTACTCAAGTCCTGAAATGGCCGGCATGATCGCGTAGACTATTACGCCAATAATAATAATAATAATAATAATAATAATAATAATAATAATAATAATAATAATAATAAGAAGAAGAAGAACTTAGCATAGCAGTCCACACTCGGGGAAGGTTTTTGTTTTGACTTTGGTGCTGCCGGGTCTACCGCTGTGGCGCGACAAATGCACGGAATTCACTCGACTAAAACATGAACCTACCAATCTGAACCCATTCCAAGGCAATCCCGGTCAATCGGCGTCATGATAACTTCTCCAAACCAAACAAGCTGCCAGATTCTGGACGGGCAGGTGCAGCACCATACGCGCACCGTAATAAACAAATCCAGAATCCTCTTTTGTATGAATTCAATTCAAGTTTTGTTTCCAGTTGCGTCCGCTAGCTGAATTAGAAATAAATGTGCAATATATCACACGCACGTTTGCTTAGATCGTGTGTCTTTTTAATACCCCCAACAGCAAAGCCGATCGCAAAGATGCCAATGCCAATGGTTGTGTTGTCTCTCAGGTAACGAGATCGAAAATGCATGGACTTTGTAGCCGCAGCGGATGAAAATGTACGCATCAGAATCAAATAGTTTTGGAGTTTCCAAACGCACGCACACACACAAACACACAAACAAGCGCGCGCAAACTCTCTCTCACACACACACACACACACACACACACACACACACACATACACACACACACACACACACACACACACACACACACACACACACACACACACACACACACACACACACACACATGCACGTAAGCGCGCACGCGAGCACGCACTCACGAAAGCGCGCACGCGATAACGCACCTACGAACGTGCGCACGCGAGAACGCACCTACGAAAGCGCCAACGCAAGCACGTACCCCCCACTAAACCCCCCTCCCCTTCCGCTAACATCAGCTATCATATAGCGCATCCTCATGCCTAGTGCCGAACGGGGTGGGGGATCGCGACATGATAGAAAGAACGGTCACTTTCCCCGCGCTGTGTGCGTGTGTGTGTGTGTCGAGACCCAAAAACTTGAGACAGATTTCGGCAAATTAAAAAAAAATTATAACCACTATACACTGTGCTACACGATGCTTAGACGGTCGCTGAAGCATCAAACATGTTCAAATTAAAAAATATTAGATTGGTGTTAGACGTTCTCCTACGCTTGTTTTAAATAGGCTTCGTCACCCTCGATTGGCGCGGGCATCGAATGGTCTCATCAGCAGCGGCACGAAATAAAATAAACCATCAATACACCGATAACACTTAAAATCCCAATCCAGCTTCTCCCACAGCGTGTCAAGGCCACACACAAATTAATAAATGCTAATACCCACCAATAACAACAATACACAACCGCAATGCACATATGAAATCAACGCATAACACCACAACAGCCAATCAGCTGGCGGCAGAAGGCACGGGCAGAAGCGCAAGTAAGGCAAAGCAGGGTGAGGGAGGGAGAAGAAGCGGACGAAAAAATGGGCGCCAATATTTGGCGTTTTTTTGCCCCACCGCCATAAATAGTTCGTCCATTTCGCCAACACAGGGCGCTAAACCTGCGCAGGCCTGCGCAGGAATCGCTGAAGTCCCGCGCGGGAGACCAGCCAAAATCTGCGCTTACTAGCGCAGATTTTGGTACATTTCCTGCGCTGGAAACTGCTCGAATTTGCGCAGCGGGCGTGCTAGCGATTCTATAGTCATTTTTATATTGCAGTGTTTGAACTCATTGCGATTTTTTGGTATGATTTGTGAAAATGTAACTTCATCGCCGCAATGTTAGTTAACGGCATTTTTAGGCGCCACAACAGCTCGCGAGCATTGACCACACGCGAGAAAGAGATGGCGCTAGGGAGGGAAAAAGCACGGACGACGGCTGACAGCGATTGGGCGTCTGACGCACCAACACATCCAAACCTTCGGCAGCTCGCTCAGGCGAGGGGAATGAGGCGGAGCCAGGGACGGGCAGCTCGACGAGCTGCTCGACAAATTTGCCGTTGGAGAGAAAAGGAAAGCATGATAAAATTCTCAGAACGCCATAACGCCTTCCGTCGCTTTGCACAACGGGTGCCTTTCGCCGCCAGCTGATTGTGTGTATGCGTTGGTATATATGTAGTACTACATTGCGGTTGTGTATTGTAATTGGTGGGTGTTAGCATTTATTTATTGTGTGTGACCTTGACGATGCGAGAGAAGCTGGTTCATTTTGGAATTTAAAGTGTTATCGGTGTATTGATGGTTTATTTTACTTCGTGCGTGCCGCGTGGGGGGTGCGTGCTTGCGTGCGCGCTTTCGTGGGTGCGTGCTCGCGTGCGCGCGGGTGTGTAAGTGCGTGCGTGCGGGAACCCCAAAACTGTTTGATCGTGATGCGTGCATTGTTACCGGCTGCGTCTACACACTCCATGCATTCTTAGAAAACGCACTGTACGCCGCCCGATCGATTACCGCTACCTACGAGACAATACAACCATTGAATAGGCACCACCATCTTTGCGACCGGTTCTGCTGTTGGGGGTATTAAAAAAACAAACGATCGAAGCAAATGTGCCTGTAATATATTGCTCATTTCTTTCCAAATCTGCTCGCGGATGCAAGTGGAAACAACATTTTGAATTGAGTCCATACAAAAGAGGATTCTGGATTTGTTTATTACGGTGCGCGTATCCTGCTGCACCTGTCCGTCTAGAATCTGGCGGCTTGTTGGCTTGGAGTCGGTATCATGACGCCGAGCGAATGCCATGGAATGGGTTTGGATCGGTAGGTTCATGTTTTGGTCGATTTCATTTTTTTGATTTGTCGCGCCGTAGCGGTAACCCGGCAGCAACAAAGTCAAGACAAACTCTTCCCCGGGTGTGGACTGTTATGCTTAGTTCTTCTTGTTATTATTATTATTGGCATAATAGCCTACGCGATCATGCCAGCCTTTTCAGGACTAGAGTACCACGTAGCCGGATAGTCAGCCCTTGCTACCAAGGTGGAATATAGAGGAGGTGTCTTCCTAGCGTTTAGCATGTTGCCATTTTGAGATTCAGTTTGACAACAGCCGTCGATATTTGTATACAAGCAGCAGCCGCAATATCACGTTGAAAATGCCGATTTATGAACATTAGATGCAAAATACAAGTTTTAAGAGCTATACAAATATTTGGTAAACGAAAACAATTCATTAATCATACCCGTATACCAGCAACATTCGTCGCATTTGACAACTGCCGTCGATCCTGGTTTTGTGCTTTTTTCGAAAGCCTTGATGGCCAATTGTTCTGTATGACGACACCTCCTTTCTACCCACTTTGCTTGCTACGACAGACGGTTCATATGCGGTTAGAACCCATGACGGGCATGCTGTTAAGATGTGCGGAATGAAGGCGGTGCCGCGGGACCGCTCATATCCAGCAGGCAACTTGCATACTGCCACACTGTCTCCTTCCCGATGCATACGCTGCAGGCAGGGGGAAGGATGCACTTTCACAATAAAAAACACCGTCAACACCGTACAAGTGGACAGAGTATTAGCGACAAGGACCCCGGAAAAATGGTCGTTGTGGCCAAGTGGCTGGAGAGTCATTTGCCCCCCCCCTCCCCCCTCATGCCGGAAATAATTGTAGGGCCTGTGACCAATGAGCGTAGGGGTCCCATGGTCGAAGCCCGCCCCCGCCGTCAATTTAAGTATGCTGTTCAATCTCCCAACAGCTGTGTGCCAGTACCCCCTTCTCCTGGTCATCAGTTATCATTTACAGGGGCCACATCGTCTTTCCACCTTTCATGAACACCTTCCCTTCCTTGACTGATGGATCATAAAATTCCGGAAGTGCATACATTCGGCACACTCACACCCTTGCGCAGACGGCTCAGCATATCTGTGTAATCTACACCATACGAAAGCAAAAAAGCTTAGTGTAACAAAGTTATGCTTAATGCTTAACACGTTCAGATCGATGGCAGGCCCCAAAGACTGCCAGTAAACTTGCACAATCAGCTTGCGTTCTAGATGCCGGCGGAATGAAAAGTTGATGAAAATCAGCGCCGGGCTGAATGTGTTAATGCGAATTAGGGTTCTGCGCGTTGCACAGCAAACCCTCCAGCGTAAGCTAGCGATGCCTAGTCATTTTTACGTGGCAGCAATAGAACTCATTGCGCTTTTTTGGTTTGATTTGAGAAAATGCAACTTCATCGCCGCAATGTTTGTTAACGGTTTTTTAAGCGCCACAGCAGCTCATCAGCATTGACCATAAGCGTGAAAGAGATAGCGCTAGGGAGGGAAAAAGCACGGACGACGGCTGACAGCGATTGGCCGTCTGACGCACCAACACATCCAAACTTTCGACAGCGCGCTCAGGCGAGGGGTATGAGGCAGAGTCAGGGACGGGTAGCTCGAAACGCTGCTCGACAAATTTGCCGTAGGAGGGAAAAAGAAGGCATGAGAAAATGCGCGAAAGGGAATGATTTTTTCCGTCGCTTTGCACAGGGGGGAGTCCCGAAGAGCACGGATAACCGGCGCTCCACTGTAGTTCTATCGATTTTCGATCGAATATCTGTTCAAAATTTAGCACACTAAAATTCAATTTTTCTATCCGAAAATCAAAGAATTTTCTGAGTATTGACTGTTTATTCATAAAATTGAAATTCAATGAATTTAATGAGTGACGAAGAATTAGTTTTTACCGAAAATTACCAAATTACTTTAGATTTCCTACCGATTACCTCTAAAAACAATCTGGTATTTCCTGCTAAAATTAATTGCTCCTGGTCAATACAGGCATGCCCCGATTTACGACCCCCTCGAGTTACGACGATTCGCAGATACGACGAATTTGATTTTGACAATCAAAAGTTGTCATTGACAAGAAATTGATGTTTTTTTTTATTTCTGTGCTGCTAACCGTTATACGCACATTTCCAAAGATTCCACTACTACCCCATCTTGAATATCTATATTGTGTACCGCTTTTGGAATATAATTATTACATTGTCGAACATTACTTTAAATAAAATTCACTATATCATAGATTACAACTTTTCAATTTCAGTTATAAACTTAATATTCATAGATATTTGACATACGACTTTTTCGACTTAACTCTTGCTTTGGGACATTTATTCGGTCCCATACAGTCGTATTACGGTGGACACCTGTAATCCATTGGTCGTAATTAAAAAATAAAAGACGTTAATGAAGAATCTATCTGCAGGACTCCACACAGCATAACACGAAGCGCAACATAACAACTGACAGCTGCCAAACGCTTCAGAAAACAAGGTTGATGAGATACAAGGTAGATTTAAAAATATCAGGTGGTGAAATCTAGAGCATTTTGACAATTCGTCATTTGACGTAAGGTGTTTTCAATTCATTGTATTTTCGACATTTTTGAGGATAAACACTAAGAAATCATTATTTTTTTCAATTTTCACATTAATTCCACATTATCTACGAGCCGCATGGACAATTTACGTGAGATTATAAGTCTTACTCACATGATTTTACATTTCGTACATAAAAAAAATCATCAAATCTTTTTTTATATACCTCATTTTTTAGATAAAATCAATAGACACACAAAAATGCACTCAAATAAATCTGTTCTATTTGCTATGCTTTGTGTGCGGAAACCATTAGCTAAAGGTTTTAAAATGACGTAAAGTCCCTCAACTGTGGCGACCCCCCAAAGGCCCTTATGCACCACCTGATATTTTTAATCCACCTGGTGTTTCATCCAAGTATGTATAATTTTGACACATACATTATACCAACATTTAGCTTGCGCAGGGCGTCGCCAGACGTACTAGGGAATATCGAAATTACACTAGCAAGCACGGACAATGTGCCCCGGCCTTAAACATGTTGCTACGTAAAATGTTTATGCATGTAACACTTATCTAATGTAACATAGGGACTGAGCTTTAATTTTACCAAATTTTTTTTAATAATTAATAAGAACATTTAATCTGAATCAAAAAAACACTACACACCATTTTCTTGAAGCTTGATTTTCGTCTTTAAAAAGCAATACATGTAACGATTACAATAGTCAAAATAATAAACTTATTAAATGCTATTAAGAGCCACATGCGGCCCACGGGCCGTAGTTTGGAGACCTTTGCTCTGTTTTCTAAAAAATAACAAATAACAAATATTTACCAAGCATATGTGAATTCACATCGGCATCAAACAAGTGGATCACAATGCTTTTTATGCGAGATTTATTTTGTTTAGAGAGATTTGTTAAGCATTTTGATTTACTTGTTATCAACAAAGCTCGTTATAAAGTGTACTCGTAATGAGGGGTCGCACCATATGTTTTTATTTGTTAAAGTTCCAGCTTGATAGTAAATGTACCACAATATACAAGTTCGAGTTACATAAGCAACATTTTGTTTCTTTATCTACAGTTCTAAATAAATCTTCAAACTGACTATACAATGGAAGCATCTACTATGATATTCATCGAATTTCTTTCATTTTTTATGTGTACTTCATTTTATCACCTAGCAAAATCACTTATAACTCAAAATTGCACTCAAAACCTTTTTTTCATGCACGCGAAATGAGTGCAGCAGAATGTTAATCCTGTTCAAACATAGTCTAGCCTTAAAATTATTTATAATTTAACAGTTTACGTTGTTTCCACAACATATCAGAAACATATTTTATTGGGATAAAAATATGTAATCAACGTAGTATCGAATGTTTAGAAAAGTTTGTATTATTTGAATCTTTTCTTGATGGACATATATTGTGTATGCATACAATATTGGAAAATTGTCCATGTTACGAATGTATAAAACACGACGCATACAAAAGTCCAATATATTTTCAGTATTTTTATACCGGTATATTTTTATCCTAGTTTTTATTTATATTTATATATTTCATATTTGTAGTATTTATTTATATTAGTATGTTTTATTGCATTTTAATTGATATTAACAATTATAACACCAAATAAATCTATTGGTTGTAAAGTTAAGAGAAATGTATCATAACGTTTACCCATTTTGGAATCATTAATTTTTCTATATAAAAAAAACAGATTCATACTAAGATAAACATAAATAAAATAAAAAATATCGAGTTTTAATTACACATTTAAATTTGTTTATATGCATGAGCTAAAAATTCCAGTAAAAACTGAAACATTTTATGTTTTAATTGTAATATAAGAAGACAATCATTATTTTTAAGCTCGTCTAATATTTTAAACTAATCGATACTTTAAATCTTTAATTTTAAAATCTATATAAAATATCTATGCTACCATGTGTTCATTGTTATTTGTATATAAACTACGAAGTTGCTAAAAAAAATCTACCAAACATATTGTCTTAGATCTTATCTAACATTTCAAAAAACACAAACTATAAACATTATCATAAACATAAAATTCTTTCTTACAATATTTAAATATCATATAATTTGAAGACGTTACATTAGCTTGAACAGGCAAAAATATAAAATAAACTGTATTTAATTCGTTTCATAGTATTCTGTAGGTGAAAGTTCTTCCAAGAGCAAATAGATTTTTCCTAGCAAATCATTTTACCAAAGTCGGAGTTCAAGCGGTAATTGTGTTCCTTAAATTTCCGCTATCGATCTCACATACGTGATGTAAAACCTTCAGTTGCCTTCAAAGGGATAAAAACGTTAAAAACCGATTCCTCGTCGCTCACATTTCGTTCCTCACAGGGCTCATGAAGTGTGTTTATGCTGATAATGTTTACAAGAAATTAAATATTTCAAAACAGTAAACCATAAATAAACTTATCAAAAGAATTTTAATCCAGGCATGTACAATGCATCAATCCTAAGACAGGGCAAATCTTGCTTAAAATTAAAGAAATTTTGCCCGGCTCTCCGATTGAAGCACTGTGTGTTTCAAGCAATATTTCAGTTGGGAATTTATAGATAAAAAACAGGAAATTCGTAGCTTTATACAATGTATTAAGTTGTTCGGGCTCTAATGAATGTTAAATTTAATGATTAACCTTTTATGTTAAAATAATGTTACATTCTCTTCATCGCTTTATGTTTGGTAAAGGGTTGACTAGTTAACACAACAATTAACTAGCTGACTGTGAAATTCCTAACGCAAGAGCTTTTATATTACTGAATCGTCAGAGCATTTCTAAAATGTTCACCTTGATAGCGGTCAAGGTGCCCGAGCGTGTACACAATACACCATACACCATACAATAATGTTGTATGAGTGCTAATGTGTGCGTAAAATCCGGTTCAGTGACTAACAAGAAATTCCAGATATAACGGGGAAAATACCAAAAACAAAAAGGAGAATGAAATCAGCTTGACATGTGTAGAAAAAAAACACAAACATTATCATAAGTAGGAAATTTTAGTACTAATTCCATTGAAGATTAACATCATGATTGAAATGTGAATAAATTCAATACTCTTGTTCTTCTTCTTCTTTGGCTCAACAACCGTTGTCGGTCAAGGCTATTTCTTCACAAATAGAAAAAATCAGTCTTCGCAAAAAAAAAAGAAAAATATTCATTACACTGTCCATGTTTATACTTGATAATCATATTTAAGTGCCAGTTCGGTTGTTCATTATCAACTTTTAGCATGTGATGCAGGAGTTTACATTTCTCGTTTGTCTTTAACCATTTTGATAATGTAAGTTTGTTCCATAGCATGTGGCGTTGTAAGCAATTCAACAAATACTAATACATTCGCATACCCTCTCTGCAAATGCGATCGATGCATGGTTCTTCGTCATTCCATTCGAATTTCTTTGAAGCGATTGTTTTGGCTTACCTTTGTCTACAATCAGAGTTTACAGTCAGTGCGGATTCGTTCGTTGAAATAGCAAGATCACTTAAATTATACTTGGGAGATAGCTGTTTTGGACGGCATTAACGGCATTGTTACTAATATTAAAAACACATTGAACGAAAGAGAAGTTGTAGCAAGCTAATTGAAGAAATAATATGCATCACCAGATATTGTTGTTTGTTATAGTGACACTGAGTTGTTTATTTTTCTGTGAAGCGCAAACAGATAAAAAGCAATGTGCAAAAAATAATGAATATGTAAGTCAGAATTGTCATCTTAAAACTGGTTTTACAACTTCTAGAAAAACAATGATAATTTTTATTGGTTGAGTAGTGATTTAATGATAAATTTTATGAATATGAGATTAAGTCTTATTGATTATTTTACCTAAACACCTTTTTATTATGAAATAGTGTCTTACTCATCGAGATTGTTGTTCAGGAAGTTGCTTAAGCTTCTCATATAAATGCGTACCTGTGCCAGCAAGTGCTTCTGAAGGATTTATAAGCGTTCCAGTGAAGCCAGTTCCAATTGATACTGCAAATCGTTTCGGAGCAGATGATGGTGGTGCAAGTTTAACCCAAAAGACATGCGCTCTGAACGGAGAATATGTAAGTTTAAAACTAACCACATTTCAAACAACATATTACTTAATTGCATTTTTTTTTTAAATTGAAACAATAGTGTTTGACACATATGGAATGTTGTTCAGGCAATTGTTTAACTTTCTCTTATAAATGTGTGCCACTGAGTCCATCTGGTTCTGCCATCACTGTGCCACTCTATTCAACACCACAGACCTCAACGGTAAACTTTACGAATCGAATAGGCGATGAAACTTCCTCTATTTTAACAACAACACATACTTCATTTCCAAACGTGTGTGCTAAAATTGGTGAATATGTGAGTATACGAAAATCAAAAAGAGCCTACACTAATAAATCAAGATATTTAAACTAGGAGTAAAATGACACACACAGTGAACTCTATTTAATATAAGAAATCTTAAATTTGAAAAACCCCTCCTTCTTGAAATATGAAACTCTATTTAATGTAAGAGCTCTTAACTTTGAAAAACCCCTGCTTCTTGAATGTTAACATTCTCCTCATTTTCAGAATATACATCATTGTCCCTATAATTTAGAAAAACATTATTTGTGTATGCTATTGCCATGTTTGCTAGTTCAACTGGCAAAATAATGTTTTGAACTTTTCTATAGCTTTCCATGGACTTTTTTTTAACTTTCAATCTCTATAACTTCAAAAGCTCTCCTATTTCACAGTCTCATTTGATCTCAAACAAAAGTGAAGTGACTGTACTTTAAAAAAAATTGAATTTTTTGTTTTTATGTTTTGCTTCTTCTTCTTCTTCTTTGGCTCAACAACCGATGCCGGTCAAGGCCTACCAACCCCACTTGTGGGGTTGGCTTTCAGTGACTTATTGATTTCCCCCCATAGCAGGATAGTCAGTCCTACGTATGGCGGCACGGTCTATTTGGGGCTTGAACCCATGACGGGCATGTTATTAAGTCGTACGAGTTGACGACTGTACCATGAGACCGGCTCACCGGCATGTTTTGCTTAACAAATGTTATTGTGTGCATAGAGGGCACGGTCCTAACGGAGCTAAAACCCATGATAGCAATGTTGTTAGGTCGTACGAACTCACGACTGTACTACAATACCAATATGTAGAGAAGTAATTAATAAATTACTTTTTTCATTACACAGGGGTCTCCAATTTGTAATCCGTAGACTACTTTTAGTTCGTGGCATAAACATATGTTGTTCGCGAAAGACTTGATTTTTTTTAAAGAAAAGCTTCTTTTAAGAAATCGTTTTTTCCCCACAATCAAGATTAAATTTTCATTAGGCATGTATAGAATAGTATCAAACATAGTTTTTATCTAAACTATTTAAACTTAGTCTAATAATTATACGCACTTAATATGTATGGGCGGTATTTTCAAACAAAAGCAGTCCATAATCCTTAAAATCTTGGAGAGCAATGATGTAGAAGACACGTGTCGTATAGCGTGGTATTTATATGTTATAAAACAATTAACATGAATTTACGCATCAGTGTATTATATTTTCATTGAAACTCAAACCTGATTATCTATAATTTTTAAACCAGTGTTTAACATCTTCGGAATGCTGCTCCAAAAGTTGTTTAAGTTTTGCATATAAATGCGTCAACAGATATGACCTTTCAGTCGTGGCAGATCCAAATCTACCTGTAACATCAATTTATACTTCCAATCGTTTTGGGGGAACAGTAGACGAACCAAGCACAGGAACACCCAAGTGCACATCGAACGGCTTATTTGTAAGTCATTGAAAAGCAATAAATTAATTAACCAATATATTATTATTTTATTTTGTATTTTTGTTTATGTATATATAACAATATGTATACTATATACTATATATAGTGTGTCCACAACAAAGAATGCTGTTCCGGAGCATGCTATAAATCTGTGTGTTCAACAGAGATCCGTGTTGGTGTGCTGGAATCAGAGTTAACTCGTCCGTCGGTTATAAATGGACCATATATTCAAGTACAAAATTTAGATGACCTCATTACCCGTTACAGTGTACAAATTTCAACGACAGAGCAAAGCGTTACTCCTATAGAAGGGCGGTGTAAAGTTATTGGTGATAGCGTAAGTAGTTATGCCTTTAGCTATAATAAGTTAGACTTATTATTTTCTTTGTTTTAATTTCGCAGTGTACCCGTCATGAAAATTGCTGTTCTTCAAACTGTCATTCATACAGGGGAAAGTGTGTTACCTAAATTAAACTTTATATCAATTTTGAAAAAATAAAAATTTACTAATAAATAAAAATAAACGTATGAATTTTTCTTTGTCTACATTAACATTTATGCTACATGCAAAAACTGCAACGTCGATTTGATCCAAATTTAGCACACAAACTCAGGACACTTATTAAAAAATACGGGAAATCAAACATTTAGAAGATTTCAGAAAACATGTCCTTTATATTTCAAATTACAAGGATTATATTCGCTATAAATGCGGAGTAATCACGTATAACGAATATTCATGTAGGGGAACCTGGGGCAAAATGTTTAGGTGGGTCGAAATGGTCATTATTCGCAAATTAACACGGTTATTATGTTTTATAATGATTGAAAAACATTAAATACAATGTTTAAAGCCCACCATGAACGTTTCATAATATAAGTTTTCAAAATAAATGAATAATTTAGCAAATAAAATGTTTGCTCTAAGCGATGTAAATTTGAGCGTCTCGAAAATAAGCTTTCGTAAGAATTTAACATTTAATTAGAGCAAAAAAAATGTGTATCCAGGCACATGATATTTGTCTATGATTTACGTGAGAAAAGTAACCATTTTAATCTAATTTAAAGTTTTTAATGTTATTGTTTGTAAGTTATTTCACTTGGGGAAAATGATCGTTCCAGCTTGGGTCAAAATGGTATTTATGTCTTCACAGGAGCAACATGATGAAGCTGTGGTATAAGCTAAGGTCGCTACAATACACTAACTTTACATAAATCAAACTGTACTGTATGTATACGTCAAAAAAAACTGACAACACGTGCATTATTGAAATATTCCAGCATTTGATTAAATTATTCAACAAAACACTTAAATACTAAACTTTAATTTCTACTCTCACAATTCTACTGCGATGCAAGAGCTTAAACCAAAGTTCATTTTGCCCCTTTGTTTTGTAGTGTTGATATTTTGTGCAAGACCATTTAGCCCCGTAACAAGACCATTTTACCCTACATAATACATTTTTTACCCTACGACTTTTGACGTAGATTTTTAAAATCCATTTTAAACGTATCTATTTGTTATTAATCTTATGATTTGTTTTTCATTAAGAAGACATTGAAGTATGGATTGATGAAATAACAGTGGAAAGTAGTTTAACCGTCATGTGTACAACCGCCTACCCGATTAAGTCTCGCATCTTTATTCCAAAATAACTTTGGATTAAAAAATCGTATCGACTTCAAATTTTAAAAATGTCTCAGAAAAGATGTTTTCTACCCATGTGCAAAATATAAAAAATATCAAAAATGTTTAAATATTTTTTTAAATTATTTAAGTTTATATACCCTTCACATGTACAACCGCCATACATTTTGTATGAAAGAATTATGTTTTTCGTGGTTAAAAGCGTATATCTTTTGAATTACTTGTTAGATTTGAATAAAAATTGTCTTATAGGGTCACAATAATGTTTTATAAGATATCGTTGTAAAATTAGAATTTTAAAAATCCTATCAATATTTTTTTCAATAAAAAATGTGCTGTAACTCTAACACCCCAACCGGTCTTGCCGCATGTTTTGAGAGGATGCTTATGTCTTTTTTTTTCTTTCAAATGTTGTATTACAGTGTAACCATATTTTGAAATTAACACTGAAATCATCTCTTTTAAAATGATACCAACCACTACAAGCAAACGAAATAAAATTTACTGAAAGTTAACACACACATTCATACTTTTGTCATAATGTTACTGCCAAATACGGATAGGTGTTTTGGAGCGCACCACTGGCTCCGAAGTCGGCTCTGCACCCACGGCTCCATAGCCGGATCCACACCAACAGCTCCGGAGCCGGATCCGCACCATCAGCTCCGGAGCCGGCTCCGTACAAACAGCCCCGGAGCCGGCGACGAATCAAAGGCTCCGGACTAACGGCTCTGGACTAACGTTTCAATAGAGACGGCATTGTATGATAGCTTCTACACTTGCGAGAAGATAGATTCGTGTTTTTAGGCTAACTGATGTGGCTAATGTGATTGTGTGATTGTTGAACAATGTTCAACACTTATCGATTTGTTTTTATAGATTCCTTTCAACATTATTTACTCAGCTAATTATGGATCTTCCCGGTTGAAACTTTATTCAAAATGATTTTTTTGGTGCGATCCATAAAAACCGGCTTTGGAGCCATGAGTGCGGAGTCGTTGGTGCGGAGCCGGTTCCGGAGCAGCTGGAGTGGAGTCAGCTTCCGAGCCGTGGGTGCGGAGCCGGCTCCATTGGGTTGGAGTGGAGGAGGTTCCGAAGTTGTCTGAAGCCGGTCGGAGCCGGTTTTTAATAAAACATAATGAGCATATTTTAACTTTTGAACTGAACTTTTGAACTTTTTCTGTGAACTTTTGAAAGAAACGTAAGTAAAACTTAGAAAAAGACTAATCATCTACTTAAAACATGCGGCCTGGCCAGTTATGGTGGTAGAGTTACAACATATTTTTGAATGAAAAAATCTTGATAGGATTTTTAAAATTCTAATTTTACTATGATGTGTTATAAAACATTATTTTGAACCTTTAAGACAGTTTTCATTCAAATCTTACAAGAAATTCAAAAGATATACTCTTTTAGCCACGAAAAATATCATTGTTCCATACAAAATGTGTGGCCTACCCGGGTAGGCGGTTGTACGATTACGTAAAGTTTTTTGGTCGTACACAAGACGGTTAACCAATAAGATACAGACCAAAATCATTAACCGGTGCATTTTGTCCCACTTTCCCTTATATCGAATTTTGAGGTTTTCCGTTAAGTTGTAGATATAGGCTTGTGGTTGTATGTTTTTGCCACTTAAATAGTTATTTGATCTGATTCTGGCCAAATATTATAATTTTGTAGAGGAAAGCGGGGCAAAATGGGCATGTAGGGCAAAATGGGTACCTTCTATTTAAGCATTATTTCACTACAAAGATACTTTCGAATGCTCAAAATGTATTCATTGTAGTGTTCTATAAACACCATGTATCTATCATAACTCTTACATAACAAATAACCAAGAGAAATGCAAAATGAGATTAAGTAGCATATTGATGTAATTTTTGCCACTTCGAAAATGAGCTGAAACCAGTGTCTCAAGGATTGGTGGAAGTTTCAAATGGTATAAAGATATGATATTTCTTTACATTTTTTCTGAAGAAAGCAAGGCCATTGAATGCGTATTTTTACTATTATAACAAAAAATCCAAAAATGCTTCACGTGGAGAAAAATGGGCAGTTACGCTTGGGGCAAAATGGGCAGATGCTTTTGACATACGGCGCTTGGTGAGGCTATGGTATTGTATTTTTCGCCTCAATAATGATAACCGGCACATCTTCAAAAGGTTCGATTGAAACGTGTAAAATCTGTTTTAATTTTGATAACATATGTTTGGAGGAATTTGAAAGGCTTTCATGACCAGTAAAATAAAAGATAGGACGAGAATACATTTTAAGAAACGTGCGGAAAAGCATAGATCCTTACCTAAGCGCAGTTGTTGAGGCCCCAGTGTGCTCGCGAGCTGTTGTGGCGCTTAAAAAAGCCGTTAACAAACATTGTGGCGAAAAAGTTGAATTTTCACAAATCAAACTAAAAAAGCGCAATGAGTTCAATTGCTGCAACTTAAAAATGACTAAGGAATCGCTAGCTCACGCTGGAGGGTTTGCTGTGCAACGCGCAGAATCCTAATTCGCATTAACACGATCAGCCCGACGCTGATTTTCATCAACATTCTGTTCCGCCGGCATCTAGAACGCAAGTTGATTGTGAAATCAGTATACTGGAAAGTCCACTGGCAGTCCCTGGGGTCTGCCATCGAACTGAACGTGTTAAGCATTAAGCATAACTTTGTAACACTAAGCTTTTGCTTTCCTATGGTGTAGATTACACAAATAGGTTGAGTCGTCTGCGCAAGGGTGTAAGTGTGCGTGTGTGTGCAACACTTTCGCCTAGTGTGTTTTCTTCCGGAATGTTATGATCCATCGGTCAAAGAAAAGAAGGTGTTCATAACAGTGGCGGATTAGGAGAATCGGGTGTCCTAGGCGGAAAGACAATTTGTGACCCCTATACATGGTAACTGATGACCGAGAGGAGGGGGTACTGGTACACAGCTGTTGGGAGATTGAACATTATACTTAAATAGACGGCGGGGAATGAGGGGGGCATGGGACCCCTACGATCATCAATAACAGGCCCTAAAATTGTTGCTGGGGAGGGGGGGGGGGGCAAATGGTGCTCTTGCCACCGAGCCCCAACAACCATCTTTTCGGGGGCCCTTGTCGCTAATACTCTGTCCAGTTGTAACAATACGGTATACTACAGACTACAGATCTTCGGCGACCGCCTAGTCCGCCTACCGTTAGATCCGCCGCTGGTTCATGGGGATGTTTTATTACTGTGGAGGTGCATCCTTCCCTCTGCCTGCAGCGTATGCATCGGGCAGGAGACAGTGTGGCAGCATGCAAGTTGCCCGTAGGATACGAGCGGTACCGCGGCACCGCCATCATTCCTGGGCGGTGGGTTCTAACCGCGTATGAACCGTCCGCCGTAGCAAGGGCTGACTATCCGGCTACGTGGTACTCAAGTCCTGAAAAGGCCGGCATGATCACGTTGGCTATTACGCCAATTATAATAATAATAATAATCATAATTATTATTATAATAATAATGATAATAATAATAATAATAATAATAATAATAATAATAATAATAATAATAATAATAATAATAATAATAATAATAATAATAATAATAATAATAATAATTATAATTATAATAATAAGAATAATAAAAAGAACTTAGCATAGCAGTCCACACCCGGGGAAGAGTTTGTCTTGACTTTGTTGCTGCCAAGCTACCTCTACGGCGCGACAAATGCACGGAATGCACTCGACCAAAACATGAACCTACCGATCTGAACCCATTCCAAGGCAGTGCCGGTCGCACGGCGTCATGATACCGACTCAAAACCAACAAGCCACCAGATTCTGGACGGACAGGTGCAGTATCATACGCACACCGTAATAAACCAAACCAGAATTCTCTTTTGTATGGATTCAATTCAAATTGTTGTTTCCACTGCGGCCGCTAGCTGAATTGGAAACAAATGTGCTACATATCACACGCACATTTGTTTAGATCGTTTGTCTTTTTAATACGCCCAACAGCAGAACCGGTCGCAAAGATGGTGGTGCCAATTAAATGGTTGTATTGTCTCGTAGGTAGCGGTAATCGATCGGGCGGCGTGCAGTGCGTTTTCTAAGAATGCATGGAGTGTGTAGACGCAGCCGGCGACAATGTACGCATCAGAATCAAACAGTTTTGGGGTTCCCGCACGCACACGCACACACGCGCACGCACGAATGCACGTGCGTACGCGAGAACGCACTCCCGAACGCGCGTACACGCACGATCGATTTCCGCTACCTTATCGGTAGAATTGCTGGCTTAACTTGTAGCGCATCCTCACCCAAAGCATCGGGAGGGGAGGGGGATCGCGGCATGATAGAGTGGACGGTCACTTTCCCGCATTGTGTGTGTGTCCGTGTGTGTGTCGAGACCCGAAAACTCGAGACAGATTTCGGCATATTAAAAAAAAATTATTGCCACTATACATCGTGCTACACGATGCTTAGAAGGTCGTTGAAGCATCAAACATGTTCAAATTAAACAATATTAGATTAGTGTTAGACGTTCTCCTACGCTTGTTTTAAATAGGCTTCTTCACCCTCAATTGGCAGGGGCATCGAATGGTCTCATCAGCAGCGGCACGAAATAAAATAAACCATCAATACACCGATAACACTTTGAATCCCAATCCAGCTTCTCCCACAGCGTCTCAAGGCCACACACAAATTAATAAATGCTAATACCCACCAATAACAACAATACACAACCGCAATGCACATATGAAATCAACGCATACACCACAACAGCCAATCAGCTGGCGGCGGAAGGCACGGGCAGAAGCGCAAGTAAGGCAAAGCAGGGTGAGGGAGGGAGAAGAAGCGGACGAGAAAATGGGCGCCAATATTTTTAAATTTTTTGACCTTTTTTTTGCTCCGCCGCCATAAATAGTTCGTCCATTTCGCCAACACAGGGCGCTAAACCTGCGCAGGCCTGCGCAGGAATCGCTGAAGTCCCGCGCGGGAGACCAGTCAAAATCTGCGCTGGCCAGCGCAGATTTTGGTACATTTCCTGCGCAGGAAACTGCTCGAATTTGCGCAGCGGGCACTCTTCTGAGCGCGCTGTCGAAGGTTCGGATGTGTTGGTGCATCAGACGGCCAAACTGTCAACCGTCGTTCGTGCTCATTCCATCTCTTTCGTGCGTGTGGTAACCCAAGTGACATTTTCGAAGAGATTGCTACCGTACGGATGTCCATAACATAGAAACCTTCGTGAAAAAACCCACAACATTCCACACTTTCAGCAGACTTTGAGGGCAAAGTCATCTAAGAAGGGAGGAGTCAGAACGACCCGCTAGAAACCAGACTGCAAGCTGGCATTCCACACCGGCTACGAGCAGACGAAGATGTAACGCCACACCGGCCACGAGCGGACAACGGCGACATGCGCAAGAAATGCGACACGCATCCGATCGGGAGAACGGACCAATGCAGCCAGCAACCAGCGGCCTAGTTAGAACTTTAGCTTGTTAGGTTTAGTCAGTCGAAGTTGAAGTCTAGAATCAGCCAGATATAGTTCATAGTTTAGCTTTAGTCAGGAGTAATCCTGTTTGTGTAACATAAAAATTCTTTTTTATGGCCAACCGGTCTAGATAAAGATTAACTTGTTTGAATCTAATATCAATCAAAGGTTATCGAAAGAATTATCTTTTTAGGAAAATGCAAAACATCGTTCATGATCACGGATATGCATCATTTACATCGCAACCGAGTACCAAAATGATGGAAGTACGTCCTATCTAATGGTTTACGTCCCATCGTCACTACCACCCATTCGTGATGTTTTCGGTACATTTCTTTTGGGTGGGTCTATGCCCGGTTCGTCAGCCATACCGGGCCAGCGATCCTAGTTAGTTTTTTGTATGGAGTTTGACAGTTGGAGGCAGAAAACATGTAAACACTCCATACAAAACCACACAAAAAACTAGCCTGCAATTTTCAGTCTAGATTATTCCCAAGTGACATTTTCGAGCAGATTGTTAGCGTTTTTCGAGTTGCTGGAAGCTTAAAGAGCAGGCTTAAAACTGTCTTAAAGAGCAAGCGACCCAGGTGACAACTGTTCTACATTTTTAGCTTAAACTCCTCGTGAACAGCTCGATTTAACCCATTGCCTCATATGAACTCTTGAAAACATGGGTGTGTGAGTGAATAACGATGTGTTGAAGCGTTGAAGTTTATGTCAGAACTTCGGTAGAAGCCGGACAAACAAGAAGCTTGCAGTTTCGTCCTTGGTGTTCAACAGCCAAAACACTGAGTAAAAAGAAATAAACGATCTATCCAGGAGCATCAGAATAGCGGAGAAACGCTGGGAAAATAACAAAACAACGTGAAAGAGTGTTTTATAATAAACTTGTTGTTTAATATGGATTGAAAAGTACGCATGTTTTGTTTTGGGCCGGTAGCTTGTGCACAACGTGATGACAATTCTCAAAATGGCACCAGAAAAAATGCTTCACACTGACGTTTCAACTGTTATAATAAGCTTAAACTCTGCAATATCGCTTGCTCTTTAAGCCAATTTTAAGCCTGCTCTTTAAGCTTCCAGCAACTCGAAAAACGCTAACAATCTGCTCGAAAATGTCACTTGGGGATATTGCAGAGTTTAAGCTTATTATAACAGTTGAAACGTCAGAGTGAAGCGTTTTTTCTGGTGCCATTTTGAGAATTGTCATCACGTTGTGCACAAGCTACCGACCCAAAACAAAACAATTGTACTCTTCAATCCATATCAAACAAAAAGTTTATTATAAAACACTTTTCATGTTCTTTTGTTGGTCCATGCGTTTCCCCGCTATTCTGATACTCCTAGATCGGTCGTTTATTTCTTCTTACTCAGTGTTTTGGTTGCTGTACACTGAGGACGAAACTGCAAGCTTCTTGTTTTTCCGGCTTCTACCGAAGTTCTAGACATGTGTAAAATGAATGAGAATCGCACCGTTCGAACAGTTCGGTAAAGTGCACGAACGAACGAGATTCTTAACCAAAAGAACGACCAGGACTTTTGGAAGAAACTGACTACACCGAACGCGTTCGAACGTTCCGTTCAGTGTTCGACGGCACACATAAATGTGGTAATGAAACGTGCAAAATCATACCGATATCTCGCTCTTTCTCGCACCATGCGAACGGGTCGTCAGAGATTAAAATGTACCCTGTTGGTGTTGAAATCGTACCCATTCAACTCAATTCCTCGAACGCCATCGAATTTGTCCAGCAGTGTTCGATACGTGTGCTGTTGGTGTGGAAATCGTACCTACACAACTGAATTCATCGAACGCGTTCGATCTGGCACATTTGTATTCGATCTGTGTTCTGTTGGTATGTAAATCGTACCTTCTTCTTCTTCTTCTTTGGCTCAACAACCGATGCCGGTCAAGGTCTGCCAACACACTTGTAGGGTTGGCTTTCAGTGACTTATTGATTTCCCCCCATAGCAGGTTAGTCAGTCCTACATATGGCGGCACGGTCTATTTGGGACTTGAACCCATGACGGGCATGTTGTTAAGTCGTACGAGTTGACGACTGTACCATGAGACCGGCTTTTTGAATCGTACCTACACAACTGAATTCATCGAACGCGTTCGATCTGATCCGTTAGTGTTCGATCTGTGTTCTGTTGGTATGTAAATCGTACCTACACAACTGAATTCATCGAACGCGTTCGATCTGGCACATTTGTATTCGATCTGTGTTCTGTTGGTGTGGAAATTATACCTATACAATTCAATATATCGATCCCGTTCAAACGGATTAGTCATTGTTCGCGAATGAACTGAACAGAATTGATTGCGCTCATCATGTTGATCCATATTTAAGTAGATTTTTTTATAGAATCCTTGAGTGTGTATAAGGCATAGGGTACAATATATGCTGGAGACATTTTTGCTCATATTGGATTTTTACATGCTAGGTTTTGGTCGGTTTTGCGATAGCTTGTGTTGTCCAGACAGCAGATGGGCCGAGTGTTTAATGTTTTTAAATGATTGGTGTCAACCGCAGAATGAGTACTTCTTTGGCTACAATAGGCGTCTATGGTGGGTAAATGAAAAAGATAACAGGCGTTCTTAGTGAATAAAAAACCCATGAAAAAAAAGAACGAAAGAATCGTCGTTCACGTTCGGTTCTTTTTGGTGAGCAAAATAGTTCGTTCTCGTTCGGTGAAAAGAATCGTTTTGCGCATGCCTATGTGCACAATGTGCACAATATTTTATTTTTTATTTTTTTATTTATTTATTAAAACAGACGGACCTATTGGTCTAATCGTTTATATAATAATTCACACATACATCAGACATATACATTACACATCACGAAACCGTAATCTTTCCTTGTACGCTGACGTGGACAAACAGCCCTACCCGCAAATTTCCGTTAAATGCCTTCTAATCGCCTTGTAATCGCCGGCGAATTGAAGGCGATCAGCAGTGCATTTAGCAGTAATTAAATGCCTTTGAAATATGTCAATGAAAAATTTCGCTTTTAATTTGAAATTTGAAATTGCAACTGTCAAAAGAAAACCTTACAAGCGTCTTCAGCACTGCACTGTTGTAGTGTTCCCAGATATGAGCGTGAGATTCGATAGCACGATTTACGTGTTATGTTCTCTTGCGTTAAGCTCTGAGCTATTTCACTTTATTAAAGATGGTCTACATTATTCGGTTGTTAAAGACCAACTCATTGAAAGGTGATAATATATCAAACTCATTTCGATAACTAAAATAAAAGGAAAAATGAGATACATATTTCTCCCATCCTGATAATGAACGGTGAACATAGTGTAATTATTTTTTTTTTTAAAGGTATTATTTTAATTTCGCTTCACATAAATTTTGTTTAAAGTAATTATAGTAAGAAAAAAATAATTTAAAAAGAAATAAACGCAGAAAAAAGATCATAAAAATCTGGATTTGAACACACGCTTTCTCGATTCGGAACCAAAAGCGTTATTACTGCTCTATTTGGCAGTTACATTGGTACAGGTGCAAATTCAGTACATAAACAAGCTAAGATGGCGGCAAGCTATCTGTTCTCCTTGAATCAAAAAGTTGAAAGATTTCGAAGAGAACCCGTTACAGCCGTGAAAGTTTCGGTTGAAATCTTTATTCGCCTTCTAAGGCGACTAAGGCCTTAAATGCCTTCTGAATGCCTTCAAAGCCGTTTAATGCTGGTAGGGAGAAATCGAATAATTCTAATGCATCGTTGAATTCCGATGACATGCGAAGCATAGGATGACCCTGACCATGGTTATTACGCGTGCGGGGGGTGTGCAGATGGAAATTGGATCTTAGTGTTCGGGAAGGAGCAAATAGGTTGACTCGACTTTAGAGTGCGGGGGAGTCGATCTCGCCGTTGAGAAGCCGGAAGATAAAAACGCACTGCGCATTTCGACACCGTTTGCTGAGTGTTTCGAGTCCGAGAAGCAGACACCGCTGATGGTAGGAAGGCCTAGTATGGTGAGATTGCCAAGGAAGGAGCCGGATCGCGTACCTAGTGATTTTTCTTTGCAAGGCTTCAAGTCGATTTATATCACCAACATTAAGCGAGCACCAAACCAAAGAGCAGTACGCAAGACAAGATCGTACAACGGAACAGTAGATCGATTTGATGCACACCGGATCGATGAATTCACTGCAGGTGCGCGTTATAAGATTAAGCAGTTGGTTACCCTTCGCAATAACGCTGTCGATATGAGGACGAAATGAAAGTTTTTCATCTAGTAACACTCCCAGGTCGCGAATACATGACGTTCAAACAAGATAACAAAACATCAAACGTCAAACGCCTTGTGTCTGGTCGAAGATTCTTTGCGCTCCGGAAAGTTTTCAATATTATTCAGTGAAAACACATTTTCTGCACAACCTATCTGCTTGCGCAGTGGATCCAAGAACCTGGTTTTCATTTACAATCAGATCACCCACCTACAATCACCTGGGAACGATTCCTGGCCTACAATCAAAACATCGCTTCAACATTCACTGTACCACGAACAATGGCCGGTATCTGTTCCGCCTGTGCCAATGATATCGTAGCTGCTGATCGCGTTGTGAAGTGTCAGGGTTGGTGCAACTCTGAGTTTCACTTCTCATGCAGCGGACTTTCTGAGGAGCTGTATACGACTATTAAGTCCTGTGCACAACTTTTTTGGGCCTGTAAGGCCTGTGTGAAGTTTCATAAGGATCTGCGTACGGCCGTCTTGAGGTCTTCCACCCCATACACCCATACTTCTGTCGACCTATCGTCCTGCATAGCCGACCTTCAAGCAGAGCTCCGTAGCGAACTGTCACAGCATACCACAGCTATTAAGTTTGAGCTTCTGGAAGTTTTAAAGGACTCCTCCGTTCCTGCTTGCGTCCGACGCATGCCGTCACCGATTTACCGTCTCAACGACCCCATTCATCACAATCCAGCGTCGTCTCACACTAAATTATTTAATTCAGTGGTCAAAAATATCCCTGGTACAATTACACCCACACTACAACAGTATCCATCATTAGCCGCTTCTCTTAGTGTTAGTGAGAACGAACCGTCATCCTTCACCAATATGCCATTAGTTTACAACCCGCAAACACCACTGCTCAGAGGATCGGGATCGCCGCTCGATTCTGACACACTAGACAACAATCCCACACACTGATACTCGAATGTGGCTATTCTTTACGCGTTTCTCCCCATCGGTCACCACTGAGCAGATTTCTCTCATGGTGCAAGTACGTCTAGCACTCGATAAGCGGGATGTGTTTGTACACCGTCTGACGAAGCTTGGTGCCGACACTAGTACACTCTCATTTATCTCATTTAAGGTGGGCATACCAGCGCTCACTCAACCCCAAGAAAGCTCCAGGGGACGACAATATTCCAAATATGGCTGCAGCAGCGGCAATTCTGGCTTTTCCTGCCGTTTTTGCCAAAAGCTATAAGCAGCTACTGGAGGCAGGCACTTTCCCCGACGCATGGAAGCGGCAGCAACTGGTGCTGCTTACCAAGCCGGGGAAACCACCTGGGGAGCCCTCGTCATACCGGCCCATTTGCTTGCTGAGTGTGCTGGGAAAAATTTTGGAGCGGTTGATTCAGCGGAGGCTGACAACCCACCTAGAGTCGACGGGGGGACTTTCGGATGCCCAGTACGGTTTCCGTAAAGGGCGTTCGACTGTGGATGCCATCACTCGGGTGATGGATAACGGGAAAGTCGCTCTTGATAAAAAGCGAAAGGGGGATCGTCTCTGTGCGGTGGTAACGGTGGACGTCCGGAATGCCTTCAACTCGGCAAACTGGAGAGCGATCGGCCAAGCTCTGCAGCGTAAAAACACTCCCCCTTATTTGCAGGCGTTGCTGCGGAACTACTTTATTGGCCGAACGCTCCACTACGATACGGATGAAGGAATAGTGTCGAGGACTGTATCTGCTGGCGTTCCTCAGGGTTCGTTTCTAAGACCAACACTGTGGAACGTCATGTATGACGACCTACTCCGCTTGCCGCTCGAAGGACTACGAGCGGACATCATCGGGTTTGCTGACGACGTGGCCTTCACATTTTTGGGAAGGACCACGGAACAGGTCAGCGCGTTAGCAACGGCTAACCTGGAGAGGATCGAGCGGTGGTTGCAAGGAGTCGGTTTGGAACTTGCCCACCAAAAGACCGGGTTCATGATTTTCTGTACTCATCGTGTCCCGCAGCTCGCAGAGCTACAAGCGGGCGGTCACTCGATCCAATCCACGGAAACGCTGAAATACCTGGGAGTGGACCTCTGCCGCAAACAGCACCACAGCCGGCATCTGGAGAGGGTGGTCAATAAGGCTTCACGGATTACGAATGCCTTGACCTGCCTGATGCCGAATAAGCGTGGTCCTAAGAGCCGCAGTAGGAGACAGCTCGTAAACGTCGGCAACAGTATCATCCGATACGGAGTTGCCACCTGGGGGCGATGGGTCCTCGACAAGGAGACCCATCGCAAAACGGTCCAAAGGGCGCATCGACCGGGGGCTCTCCGAGTCGCCAGCGCCTTCCAGACCGTATCCTATGATGCCGCTTGCGTTGTCGCCAATACCACCCCGTTAGTCCTCCTCATGCAGGAGGATATCCGCTGCCACGACGAAAAGGTAGCGAGTGGTGGCGTTCAATCGGACATACGGAAGCGGCAACGAGAGGAAACGATGAGGCGCTGGCAGGACCAGTGGACAACGGGTGCAGGGCAACCAGGGGCACCAGGACTGAAGACGAGGAGACTGATCCCAGACATTAATCTCTGGGTCAGCCGCAAGTATGGGGAAGTCGACTTTTTCCTCACCCAGCTCCTCACGGGGCACGGGTTCTTGTGCTCCTATTTCGTCGAGAAAGGCATCCTGGATGGCTCGCCCAACTGCCCTGATTGTGGGGACGCCGTGGAAGACGTTGAACACGTGCTGTTCCACTGTCCACGGTTCGATCGGATCCGGAACGAGATGCAGCAGCGGTGCCATTCCCGAGTAACGATGGACAACATTGTCTCGGAAATGTGCGCCCGCAGCGATACGTGGGAGGCCGTCCGCGCCGCCGCCAGGACAATCTTCTCCACTCTCCATGCGAGATGGGATGTTGAGCGTCCACCAACGGCAAGGCGACGCAGGCGGGCCAGACGGCGGGCGAGGGACGCAAACGGCGGTCCTCCAGGCCCTGCGGCACGGCAAAAACCCGTGCCACAAGGGCCACCGTAAGCTGGAAAGTTACTAATCATTTATTTCCTTTCGTTTCTTTCCAGCTTTCTTTTTCTCTTTTCTCCTCTATTTTCAGCTTTCTTCTTTCTCTTTTCTGTTTTCTTGTTACCTCTATCAAATTTCATTTCAGGAAAACTGCCTTACGTGCTTGGAGTGGTGAACAACGATGCAGACCCCCCATTGCCCACCCGAAGTGTGGGCGATAGGATGTCTGTTCCACCGTCCCTGAAAATACCGGCAGCTCTTTGGGAGTTGGCAGTCCCACGGATGCACCTTGCGATTTTGGGGTCGGCGTTCTTGTCGGTGTCATCGTCGAACTAGTGTAGGGCGCCGCCGCTGCGGCCATTGCCCCTGACTTGTGAGCCTGGCTGAGTTGTTTGGCCCGGTGTTCCATGATGCTGGCTTCCACCGCACGCCTCCATTGCGCGTATTCGCGTTCCATGGCGGCGGCTTGGTCTATCGCCAAGGTCCGGTCGTAGTCCGGAGGGATGCTCGTTGTTGGGGTCGAGGGTTGCTGACTCCGGCTTGCGCTCGCTATCGCGCATTCGTCTCGTGAAGGTGCGTCAGCTACCCGCATAGCACCTGCTGTTGCTGATTTGCTTCCCGCTGGGGTCGAAGGTGAATGACCTAGGCGCTCACCGCCATCACGTTGAATCGTCGCGGTCTTCCCGACGCGTTTCGTGTCATGCAGCCAGACCTCCGTCTTCTCCATGTAATCACTTACTCGGCTGTTGCGATCGGATATCTCCTCCTCCAACTCCAGTTCCAACAATTCGAGCTCTAGCTCCTGTCAAGTTTTCTCGAGTTCGGATTGTTTCTTGCGGATTTCTAGCCGCTTTCTCCTCACTTCCAGGTCGAGGGGTAATACCGCGGGCTGCGAGGCTGATTCGTCCTTCCAGACAGTATTTTTCGCGGCACTTTCGCGCCTTTCCGGGGAGTTCCTTGGCGTTTCCTCCGTATGCTGCTGCTGTGACTCAATCACCTCACAGCTTGCGTCCTGATTTGCTCCTGCGTCCATTTTCCGCAACGACGGGTTTCCACAGTTTGCCAAAAAAAAAGTCACTCGCGAGTTCGTGCTGCTCTCAACGGTGAGACTTACACAAGATTATACCGCGCGTGTAACGTATACAATTTCGACAATCGCGAGTTCGTGTCACGACACTTATTTAGACCGCACAGTGTTCACTTAACTTAATAACGACTAGATTTTAAGAGTGTCTAAAGTGCGGATTTTCCGTAACACTTAAGTAAAGATTTACATACGCTGGTGCGTTTAAACGAATCACTGAGTGAAAAATGTCCGTACAGTACACTAATTTTGTTAAATGTTGCGAAAAGGTACTCAAAAGAAAATTTTGTAGATATTTCTTAGTGGCGAAAATCACAAAATTAGTTTTTTATTCTCCGAGTAACTGGCGCGAAAAGAGGCCGGGAGTCCGTCCTGCGGTCCTTTTATCCTCTCAACACCTCCAGCCATCGCGATGGAGTTTTCTCCTGTCGAGCAGTGGAACTCTAGAACAGTTTCCTCTCTACATTTGTGGTGTTCCCCGGAACCATAACAAACGCTGTTGTCACAACAGCTGATCTAGTTCTGTGGTAATCATCATAAGCTTTAGATTTTATTTTCTTTAGCCGTCGAACGGATGCGTTTGACCAATCGGGACCAAGCTTACGATGTGCAACAGGAACGCAAGAGTTAATCGCTGAGCGCAAATAAACGCGCTAAAGGATTCGTGGCTTCGTCGATCGTCGTAAAATTGGAACAGTCGAAATCAAGGTCAAACGACGCTATTAGAGAGTTCATACGTTTCACATCCGTTTTGCAAAAAATACGACTGCTGCGGGACTGGTTGTTTGCGCTACGGGAGAATTGCGCGGGAATATCCAACGAAGGATGATGACTGTCTTCACCAGAAGTGGATTGCAATAGCGTGAAACGTATGGGAAGGAATTCCCTAGCGACAGTGTACCATTCGCAGGGTTCTGAAGGGCGGTGGTCGAGTCGCACAAAATATTTACCTGCGGCTAGGTTTGCAAGGTTTGCGGCTAGGCTAGGGCCGGTCTGGTGGTACAGTCGTCAATTCGTACGACGTAACAACATGCCCGTCATGGGTTCAAGTCCCGAATAGACCGTGCCCCCATACGTAGGACTGACTATCCTGCTATGGTAACAATAAGTCACTGAAAGCCAAACTCACATCACTAAGTGAGTACAGGCAGGCCTTGACCGACAGCGGTTGTAGTGCCAAAGGAGAAGAAGAAGGTTTGCAAAAACTAGACCTAATTGGCGTCCAAATTGATTAACAATACCATTCAATTGAAATAAACCGTTGCTATTCATCCCATCAATGAAATCTGTATTGGCCACGGAGTTGCATATCGGTGCATAGTTCGAAAAAGTGAAACACGGAGAGCTTTCCTCGGTATCCGATGTATTTGTCAGCTCCCATCTGATGTCGGGTTTATTGAAATCGCCGATAACGTATAATAAATCGCTCTCTTTAATGCGGTTTGAGATGTCACGTACACTATCATACAAAGCATTCAACACAGCAGGGTCATTCGCATGACTAGGCGGATATTTAAACAACGTCGATGTAAAGAGAGACACCTGGCAGCCAGTGGCGGGTCAAGCCTCTCCGAGGCCCTAGGCGTTATGGTAGACGGGGCCCCTTCACCAAATCCATTGCGTGGAGGGGGGGGGGGGGATGGTGTACAAATCATACACTACAAATTTTATAAGTTTGCTGCAGTTACAGTTTTTACTGAAAGCTATTGAGTAATACATGGTAATGAATATCAGTAAAACAAATTACTGAAAATGCAGCTATTTATTCTGCCAAAACGACATGTCTGAGCTTCAAAGGAAAATATACTGCGATGCCCACTTGCTCGTGATGAACAAAAATTTGATTTGGTAACCGCTTACAGACACTCCGATAAATTTTAGGTGCGTATTCGGCTTGCGGGATTAACGTTTTGGTTGAGAAAAATCTTCACACCACTTTGCTGTTCTTGCTGAAATTTCATGATTACCGTGAGTGCAAACCAAATCAACAAACTTGTTTCGACAAAATACAGTTCACATCTGTATAAAACTTTATGAAACAGATATGAACATGAGCAGAATGGACTGCCACCCGCGCATCAATAAAAACCCCAATTTCAATATTTTTTTTTGCCAATTTTCAATCGATATCAATGACTTAACAATCAGTAATATCAGAAAGGCTTTGTGGTATGTTAAAATGTTGGGTAATGTGGATACTGTTTCGAAGCGGACTTTCGACACTTGATCGTCTAGGCCAGGTATGTCAAACTGGCGGCCCGCATCGATTCTGAATGCGGCCCACGAGAATATTTTGAGAATTACTAAAAGCACTGCAGACCATAAATCTGTTACTACTATTTGTTAAAGTGTATTTAATTTTCCAGAGCAGAACAATCCTTTTTTGGTATATTTTTCGAAACTAACATGAATGTACCCATAACATCTCATAAACTTATTCTACACAATCGTACATATCAATCGAGACCCTTAAGAGTCATTGAATCGAATGCAAGCTCAGTCGTATTATGTTTCGATTAAATTCTGAATATTGGGGCCCTTCACGATTCTAGTCAGTTTTTTGTATGGAGTTTGACAGTTGAAGGCTGAAATCATGTAAACACTCCATACAAAACCACACACAAAACTAGCCTGCAATTTTCAGTCTAGAATATTCTAGCCTCAAAGCTAGAATTAGATTCAAGTACCTGCTCGAAAACACGGTGTTGTTTACATTTACCCCAAGGTGCATTAAAGAGATCACGTGGTGGAATCTAGAATCAAAGTGTATGTAGTCCAGGTGGTCTCATAGTATGTTTTTTAAAACCAAATTTGAATATCACTTTTTGACAGGATGGGTGAAATCATTTGTTCAAACAAGCTTTCTTGAGGCTTGACGAATACTCAAAACACTCTTAATATTTTCATTCAGAAGCAGAAGCGATAAAAAATCAGCCTTCTAAATTCATACACCTTGGGATAAGCCCACATTTATATTATACTCACTTAGATAGCTGCTCGAAAACTGCTATACAATGCAAACAGCTGACAGGCTGAAATTTCAGCCAACGAACAACGGAAAGTGCCCCATTAGCATAATATTGTGCACACTCGCTTGCACATTCTGTATGGAAAAATAGATTTGCGTCAACTGTCTACAAACGAAAAAGGATTGAAAATAACTTGATACACGCACTAGGAAACTTTGCAACAACTAGTTGATTGATTGTCGGAATCGCATCCACGGCTCAAAACCATTTCCGATTTTAGCTATTCCGACGTCAAATCCAGCCAAATCAAACCAACAGTTCCGTTCGGTGCCGTTCGAAGCCAATAGAGCAGTTTAGAGCCATTCGAAACCGTTGGGGAATAATCTAATCTACAAGAACTGCAATAAAATAGGAATTACAGCGAACAGAACGGCACCTCCTACGACACACAAAAAACGATAGAAAGCCCTCGTGTACGATAAAAGCAACAATTGTGAAAAATAAAGCTGTTTACACAAGCAAATATTTTTGTTATTCATCCAGCGATGGATAGCTTGGATTGCTTGAAAAAGATTCACCACAGACTGCTAGACTTCCCCTACTTCAGTGAAAAAGTGTGTTTGACAGATATTTTCTAGCAGAACTACCGTAAGAGAACGCGAGTAATGGAAAATATCCTATTTCAATAATAATACTAAAAGTACATTAAATTTTTTTTTCTAGTATAAAAAAGAGCACATATAAAAATAACATCGCGAATTTGTACATAACAAACCATTCCAGATAAGAAGCGAAGGGTATAAAAAGTCAATTTGATTAACAATAAAAATCTAAAAAAGTATTTTACATAAATATTGGGGTATATTTTTCATTCTCAACATTGCGGCCCGCGAATCACTGAAAATTTGTACTTGCGGCCCTCTGATGAAATGAGTTTGACACAGCTGGTCTAGGCGATCATAAAAACCTGTAGGACGTTGGAGTTTAGAGGGCTTACCTTGGGTAGGAGGACATAAGTAAACTCCTTAAATGAGAAGTCGATAGATGATGGATGGGCTTAGTCCTATTCTGAAAATCCGAACAAATCTGACCTGCCATGATCGTTGTTGTTGGTTTTATCTATACTCAAAAGAAGTTAAAGGTCGGAAAGTTATCGTTTTCGCTAAGCTAGTTACGTTTGTCTTTTATGGACAAGAACGATGGTTCTAAACGATATTTTCTTTCCTAATTTACAGTTTCCAGCTCGTGTTTCATAATACGGACGATTTGATTTAAAATCGTCATCGTGAGCATAACATGAAGTTACAATGAATACTGAAGTACCGTCTTTCTTCGAATTACGGCCACTTCATTTTCAATCGGTCAGAGCGATAGCTTCTTGCACGCGGGAAAAACAACATTTTCATTCGAAAGTAACTGGAAATACCTTGTATTGCAGTATGTTTGTCTCAAGTAATCCACGGACCACAGGTTGGAGACCACTGCTTTAGATCAGCGGCTTTCTAAATGATCGAGCGGTGAGGGCCAGGAGAATCCATTTGTTTTACACATACATTATTATATTATTACAGTTAATACACAAAATGATATGATATTTATGTTCTTAAACAATGCGATTGGTAATTGGTTTTCTTACATTATTATATCATCCAAGCAAGTTTCAAATTCATTTTATTAAATTACAATAACCAAAATTAATTGTAAAGATTCTTCAATTAAGAGTCTGCAGCATAGGGTGCATAAGTCATAAAAAGTTCAAAATCAATTAAGCAAAATCGCAATATCGCTTCTTAATGTACCCTTCCTTCCATGTTTCAAATTGTTTTCTAGGATATATCTGAAGATGGTACAAAATAGTTAACAGCTGAAAAATTATCGAGACAAACGTACAATCGTTCAGTAATATTATGAGGCCACGGACAAGTAAGACCAGGTCAGACAAATTGATAGCGCATTTCTTTAAAATAAAGCTCCTAGAAAATCGTTGCATCCTTAAAAAGCAAAAGTGTGCAACCATTGTTCTCGTAAAACAACAGTCAGGTTTTTATGGAATTATACGTTTCTATTTTCTAATTTCTCGTCAAATTTGACCATATTGATTGGTCCGACAATCCATGTTATGGTGATCAAATTTGGAATAGTTCAACGATATGAATTGTCATATTAAAATATGTTCAGTTAATTTTTAATGAATAGGATCTTCCTATCATTTAAAATCGCTTTCCGTCGACCCTTCCAAATTTGACCCAAACCCTTCAACAGCTTGCCTTTCCACCATCACTTCGTCCAGTCCACAATTTTGACTGGGCCCCAAAGGTTAGCCGGGGCACGAGTTCTTAGTTTTTGCGCGATAACATAGACACAGGCCAAATTAAAAAACTCACACATCGACATCGGAATCGATTCTTGAATGAAACCTCAACAGATAAAAAGAGCGTGCTTGGTGTCAGCCAATTTTTCTTGCTGATAATGAAATGATATTGTTTTGAGCTGTGGGCATGTATTGCAGCGTTCTACGCTTCCAACTAAGGTGCACATGTTAAACAAAAATATTGCATATGTTAAAAAGGCAAATGTTTTCTGCTTCTGATAAGTAAAATAAATATGCTTCTGATAGGTCTGGTAGTAATAGTAAATCTGATTGTAAACATACCCCCGGAGGGAAAATGGGGGTATATTGGGTTGACAACATCAAATGGAAGGGGCCCCTCAATCGACGGAATCATCAACGGGCCCCCCAAATGGCCGAGGCAATGGAGATTGTTCTTCGTATTATGGCTGTATGTAGATGCATCTGTAACGGTTTTTGGTCTTGTTGAATTCGCAAAAATTGAATTAGTCGATAAAAACCATATATAAATGAACATTGTTGCCTCGAGCAACAGAATTTTCTCAACTTGAAAAGTCCGCGAATAGTAAACGCAAAAAGTTCTTTTAACACTTTATTCAAACGGAAGGGTTAAAAAATACTCTTTCTTCCGGGACTTTAGTACGCGAGAAAAGGGCGCTTCTTCAGCCGTCGTTCCTTAAGTACCCTTTCGCTCGTTCCCGCTCGGCGCTACGGTCGATGCCCTTTCCCTTCGGTGGTTCTTCGGTTAATCTTCGTGCTAACAGTTGCAAATATGGCTGAGTCATGTTGAAATATTTCGCCCTACGATCGTGGCATCGATGGCATCCTCTCTACGAAGTCAGCGCCCTCTATGTTTAGTTGCTCAAACTAGCATCACGATGAACGGACCGTTGATGTTTGTCAACAGTCCCCCCAGTGTTTGTAAACAACACTTCATTTGTCCGATACGTCGATAACTGCTATTTTGACAGCTGGGCGCTCGAGCACTTTACCGGATGCTGTCTGCACGTGCACCCGCCGTACTTGACCGTCATTTGATTCGATCACCTTTACAATGCGTCCTTTCGGCCAGCATCCACGGGGAAGAGTCTCGTCGATTATTAGTGCGATGTCACCCTCTGCGATCGGTTTCACCGGTGCGTGCCACTTTGTGCGCCGTGTTAAAGTGGGCAGGTAGCTGGCCAACCACTTTCGCCAGAATACGTCAGCGTATATTTGTGATGTTTTCCAAGTGTTTTTTAACATTTCGGGCGAGGGGTCCACTGTGGTGATCGGTTTGGCACCGGATGATGAGCCCACAAGAAAGTGATTTGGTGTCAAAGGGGCGTCTTCTTCGCGATCAACCGGAACATCAGTCAATGGGCGTGAATTTATGATAAACTCAACTTCGATCAACCAACTGTTGAATACGGCATCGGTCGGATACTTAGTGAACTGAATGTTCGTTAACGTTCTTTTTATCGACCGAACGAGCCGCTCCCATGCTCCTCCGAAATGCGGAGCCGCTGGAGGTTTAAACGTCCACTTGGTGCTGGTAAGGCTAATTCCATCGACGATCTTATCAACATCTATTTCTTTTAGGGCTTCCTGAAGTTCGCGGCTCGCGCCTACAAAATTGGTTCCTCTATCGGATATGATTTCGTTGGGTACGCCCCGGCGAGCTATAAAATTTCGCAGTGCTAATATACAAGAGCTTGTTGATAATGTGTGGGCCACTTCAATATGCACTGCGCGTATCGTTAAACAGGTAAATAACACTCCCCATCTTTTTTCGCTTTTACGTCCATTTACCACGGTGAATGGGCCAAAATAGTCAATTCCGGTATGCGTAAACGGACGGGCAAATGGTGTGAGGCGACATTCGGGTAGATTTCCCATCATCGGTTCTCTGGGTCTAGCATCTTTTATACGGCAAAACTGACACCCATTTCTTACTCGGTGACACGCTGCTCTCAAAGCGGGTATATCGTAGATTTGACGTACTTCATTCATTATAGTGAGGTGGTTCATATGGCGGTACTTCCTATGATATCGATCGACGATCAAATCGGTAATGTAGTTGCTTTTAGGAAGGATGATAGGGCGTTTCGTCTCCTCGCTGATAAAGGCACAAGCGTCGATTCTACCTCTCACTCTCAAAATTCCATTTTGATCCATGTAAGGGCTTCTTTTGTATAATTTACTGGAGGGAGGTAAACGAGGCTTAATATCGGGGTGGTCTCTGCAGTGTAGAAGCATTTTATATTCGTCGTGGAAAGCTTGTTGCTGTACTTCGCGTATTATGCTTAACTCGGACAGTTGCAGCTCTCCCATTGTTAGTGCTCCCACTTCTCGTCTTGCTTTATCTGCCTTCGATATTCTGCAGTTGTTGATGAAGCGCCAAACGTAACCAATCGAGCGTTGTAACCTTAACCACCTTGAAAAACGGTCTAATTTAAAAACAGGTTCTCGTACTATATGAGCGCATATCGTTTTTCGCAGCTCTTCATTTGTCACTAGACCGTCTACAGTTTCTTTTGGCCATTCTGATTCTGGTCGACTTAGGAATTGGGGTCCACTGAACCACTCGCTGGCCGTGAGATGTCGGCTCAGCTTCGACCATTTGGTACCCTCGTCGGCGACGTTGCTTTTGGTAGAAATCCAATGCCATTCATTTGCCTCTGTATTTTCTAATATTTCGCCAATCCTGTGTGCTACGAATGTACTGTACCTTCGATGATCGGAATTAATCCATAAAATTACATCTTTAGAGTCGCACCAAAAGAAACGCTGTATGACTTTTTCTCGGTGTGCATTGGTTATACTCTTAGCCAGTCTGGTACCTAAGACGGCTGCTTGGAGCTCGAGTCGTGGGACTGACAAGTACTTCAAAGGTGCTACACGGGTTTTCCCACCGATGAGTGCTATCTCGACATCATCCTTGCTTGAAAATCGAAAGTAGGCCACAGCGGCAAAACCATCTTTTCCAGCGTCTACAAATACGTGAAGCTGAAGTTTAGAGGTCTCTAGTGATAAAGACTTACGGTAGCATCGAGGAATGGTTATTGTTTCTAGATGCGGGAGACATGCTAGCCATTCATTCCATCTTTCTTTAAGCTCATACGGGATTGGCTCATCCCATCCAGTACCACTTCTCCAGACCTCCTGGAGCAGAACCTTCAAGTATAGTAATAGTCCTGCAATGAGGCCTAAGGGATCAAAAATCCTCATTAACACCTGAAGGACTTGACGTTTCGTCGGGACTATATTCCCTTGCAGAAGCTCGGAGTTTAGCATAGGCGATCGGAAGCAGAATGAGTCGGTTTGTATGTCCCACCACATACCTAATATTTTCTGTGTCGCAGATAGTTCGTTGATGTTGAGCTCCTTTTGAGTAGATGTGCTTCCTGTGGCATAATTGAAAACCTCTGGAGAGTTAGACAGCCAGTTATGGAGAAGGAAGCCACCTTCGCCATGTATTTTGGTTACTTCATATGCTAAGGTTTTCGCTTCCATTACCGTCTCTGTACTAATGAGCATATCGTCTACGTAGTGGTCTCTCTTTATACATTCGACTGCACGAGGATGCGATGTGGCATATTTGTCTGCGTTAAGGTTTTTCACAAACTGCGCACTGGTGGGAGAGCAGGCCGCTCCAAACGTCATTCTTTGCATGACATATTCATCAGGTTCAGTTTGTTCTCTATTCCAACGCCATAGGAATCTCTGGCTATTTTGGTCGTCTTCCTTTACTAAGACCTGGTGGAACATCTCTCGTATATCAGCGGCCACTGCCACTCGATATTCTCGGAATCTTTGAAGTACTGATGTAAGGGAGGACAGTAGATCTGGACCTGATAGCAGCATCGAATTCAAAGAGACCCCATGAAATTTGGCGGCAGCGTCCCAAACCAACCTCACCTTTCCCGGCTTGTTAGGGTTTACCACGGGAAAGATAGGAAGATACCACGTTTTGGGACCGATCGCTTGTTTCTCTTCCAGTGACAGTTTTCGCGCATAACCTTTATCTAAATACTCTTTGATCTTTTCGTTTAAGGTCGTTCGTAGTTGGACTTCACGCGTCATGCGTCGTTCTAGACAATCCAGCCTTTTTAAAGCCATTCCTCTATTATTAGGCATCTTCACCATATCGAAGCGCCATAACAACCCTGTTTCGTATCGTCCCTCTACCTGCTTTGTATACGTGCGTAGTAGGAGTAAGGCTCGTTCATCTTCTTTGGACATAAATGCCGAAGCGTTGCTGGAGTGAACATCTTCTAACGCAAAGCTTCCCTTGATTGCAGCTTCTACCCTAGCTTCCAGGTCCCGACAATCACACGGATGAAGTCTATGCATCGATACAACTTGTTGTTTCGCAGAATGAGTTGCTTTGCCGAAACAACCGGAAACTACCCAGCCTAATCGAGTTTTTGTTGCCGTTGGCTCGTTTACCTCTCCTTCAACGGTTTTCAGGGGTCGAGACAAGCTATAATTATCGATGCCGATGAGTAGTCTTGGGACGGCAGATACGTATGATGGTAGGGGCAGAGACTGCAGGTGTTTATAACGTGCTGATATGTCGCATCCATCAGCAGACTGTGGTGGAAGACCCAGGGTGCGAACCGTCCGCACGGCGTGCATATCGAAGCGACGGTCTCCCTTACGCGTACCGGAAATCATGATCGATGTCTCTACGGAATCGCTCTCTTCGCGGTTTTGACCCCCAGTCCAGCTTAGGCAAAGGGGTTTCGATTCTCCTTCTAGTCCTAGCTCCTTTAGTAAGCGGTGTTCTATCAAGGTGACGGACGACCCCTCATCGAGTAGAGCTACCGTATTCAACGTTCGTTTCGGCCCGTGTAGTACAACAGGAATATAGCGCAACAACACTTCGTCAGCACTTCCTGTAGAATGGGAAAGATTAGACTCATACCTGGTACCGTTTTGCCCTTCCGGTGAGGGTGGTGAGTGTAACAGAGGATGATGTCTCTTCGTGCAGCCGTTCTTGTTGCAAGACCTCGTGATTCGGCAGGTGGTCCGGTGGCGCCTCAAGCATATGCTGCACAGATGTTCACCCTTTACAAGCTTCCATCGGTCGTTGGGAGTCAGCTGCAGGAAGGCCTCGCAATACTCCAATTGATTGCATCGATGATCACATGCACATTTATCTGGTTCATGTTGAGCAGTCCGCTCAGCCGGGATATGCACGTTGATGTTTCTCGCCCTCCGTCTATCGTCCGTTTTCGCCGCTGCTGGAGAAGCTATAAGCGCAGCTTCTTTAGCACTTTTCATCCAGGTTCCAAAATCGGATAAGCTGGCTAGAGGTTTTCCCAAACGCTGCATTCCCCATAAGAATGCGATAATGGGAGGCAGCCGTCCGACAAGTTCCTCTAGCAATGGACCATCGTATCGGTTTTCTAAGCCTCCGGTCCGCACTGCCGCACTGATCTCCTCTACCATCAGGGCATAGCTCACAAGGGTGTCCAACTTTTCCATCCGCGGCACCGGTGCATTTTTTATTTGATCCAGCAGAGTATTGACGATCAGTTCCGGTCGTCCGTAACTGCTGCGTAAGGTGTCTAGAACTTCCTCCAGGTTTTCGGCCTTACGAAGGCGTAGTTTCACAGCCTTCAGCGCCTGACCCTTCAACGCCTGCTGGAGGCGAATGATGTTCTCACCGTCTGTGAATCCACAAAGGCGGGTGGTTTCCTCATACGCTGAGATGAACATGTCCCATTCCTCCGGATTGCCAGAAAAGGGTGGCAACTTGGACGCACCTGTATGCCTCGCCGAGGCTTGACTTTGGGACAGCTCTTGGCTGGTCTCAGCGGAACGTCCAAAGACGGTTGAACTTGGTGGCGGAATGCCATAAGAGGGACGCGGGTCCATGGCTGAAACCACCATTTTCTGCTCCAGTCTTTCCAACCGATCCACTAGACGATCCATAACGTTGGTGGATGCCCTCATCCTAGCGACGGTGCAAAGGGCGCATTTCCAGGATGCGATCGATGCCGCCTCGTCCTCGGAGAGACAGGAGATGTGGCACCATCTACCACAAGGATTGCACAGTATCTTGTTTCCTGCGTCCGTCTTCTCACAAGCGTAGCAACGCGTTCTGACCTGCGGGGTCTGAGGAGACTCACTGCTTTTCTCCATACGTGCCTTCATTTGGTCGAAAAGCAGGCTGATTTCCTGCATCATATCCCTCTGATGCGTGGGCGTGGAGCTCCCCGGGTTATCACCGCTGGGGAATGACGTCGTTGGCAAGCCTGTCTCCTTCTGGCTGGATCTTGCGGCACATTTCGGACAGAACCACTCGCGACTTCTAACCGAATCGTCCGCACCAACACACTTGGGATGATAGGCTTCACGACACTCGTCACAAAGTACGCAATCTTCTTCGCCTTGCGCGGCGCAGATTACGCATAGAATATCGTTGGGCGCCATTTCACAAAACTTCACTTGCACGGTTCTTAATGTTCTGACTTGCCTCAAGAACTTTCCGGCACGCTAACGAAGCACTGAAATGGCACTTGCACTCGAGTATTTTTTTAAAATGTTGCCTCGAGCAACAGAATTTTCTCAACTTGAAAAGTCCGCGAATAGTAAACGCAAAAAGTTCTTTTAACACTTTATTCAAACGGAAGGGTTAAAAAAATACTCTTTCTTCCGGGACTTTAGTACGCGAGAAAAGGGCGCTTCTTCAGCCGTCGTTCCTTAAGTACCCTTTCGCTCGTTCCCGCTCGGCGCTACGGTCGATGCCCTTTCCCTTCGGTGGTTCTTCGTTTAATCTTCGTGCTAACAGTTGCAAATATGGCTGAGTCATGTTGAAATATTTCGCCCTACGATCGTGGCATCGATGGCATCCTCTCTACGAAGTCAGCGCCCTCTATGTTTAGTTGCTCAAACTAGCATCACGATGAACGGACCGTTGATGTTTGTCAACAAACATGGTCCATAGGTTCCTCGAGTATTTTTTTACCTTTCCCCCCTTCCTTCTAACTGAAACCTTTCCCATTTCCCCTTCTCTTCGGTTACAAATTTGATGTGTTCGATTAGGGCCAAGAATGAAAATTTTAGTTTTTGCATTAAAAGACACACACAATCCATTATCCCAGGCCAGGAATGTGAATACCATTTTTCGTGTGAAACAGCCGTCTGCTTTCGACACAAAATCGCAAAGTGGTAACAGGGGCCCCGTATACAAGAACAAGATGGTTCATCACAGCCAAGAGCGCACACAATGACATCGATTTAACCATTTCTCGAATGAAACCTCAACCCACTGAAGCACCGTTGACCAAACGACCTTCTTAAGGCCGGGCTACATTGATCGTACTCCGTAGTGTAATTTTTGTGAACGCGTACGCCATCTAGCAGCGGCGGGTTGAAGCTAGATGCTGACATAATTTATCTGTCAAAAAACGTTTTGGGTCGAGGAGGCTATAATTTTACCCAATGATGGATAGAGATTGGAAGATGGGGAAAAATGTTGCCCAGCGCTTTGTATGAATGACGATTTGTCCAGCAACAACAATTAACGGCCTACTTTGTTGCAATTTATGGACGTTTATCAACATTTCCTACGGCAAACAGGTAGCCTGATCGAAACTTGATGAGACACCAAGTATGAATAATTTTGGCACTTAAATTATACCGACATCTAGCTTGCGCTGGTCGCCGCCAGATGCGCTAGTGAATATAAAAATTACACTTGCGAGTACGATCAATGTAGCCCGGCCTTTAAGGCCGGGCTACATTGATCGTACTCCGTAGTGTAATTTTGATTTTCACTAGCGCATCTGGCGGCGGCTGGTGGAAGCTTTTTTTGGTCGTCGGGGGAATGGTCGTGCCGGATTTCAAATTTAAGTGATTTTCCATCGCTTTCCATTGCAAAAATGGATGCAATGCGTGCAAAACATGTGTATCTACGTTTTACGAAACTTTTCTCCTCCGATTTAAGTGAAAAACATGGAAAAATAACGTATTTTCTGGAGCAGTCCCAAATTGTTTGGCAAAATGCTTCGGTCAGCCGCCGCCAGATGCGCTAGTGAAAATCGAAATTACACTGCGGAGTACGATCAATGTAGCCCGGCCTTTAGACTTTTTAAAGCAACACGAGCTTGGTGTCAATTTTTCCAGCGAATTTCTCCGGCTACGAGCCGGTGTATTGAAATTTTGTTTAGGGGCCTTTAAATTTTTGTCTGTGTATGATTTGTGATTGTGGCTGTTTCAAGGGGTTTTCTATGTGGTTAAACGCAGCGCTGTTCTGCGTTCCGTGCATTGGATTTTAGCAGCAAGTGTCTCCGCGTTTTTTTGGTGAGCTCGTGCGCGGACCATCCAAACCAAGACACCAAATGGACGGGGCCCCTTATTGATGGGGCCCCTTATAGATGGGGCCCCTTATTGATGGGGCCTCCTTACCGACGGGGGCCCTTACCGACGGGGCCCCTTCATCGAAGAGTCCACATAATCGTTGGGGCCCCGTAAACCACCTTTGAGTTTTGGCTTCAGTATAGCTGTAACGGTTTTTTATTTTGTCTTCACACAAAAAGTTGTATGTAAATAGTGATAAAACATCATTTTAATATTAACATGGCCCAGTTCCTTTTTGGACATATGAATACCACCCCTTCCCGATTTCCCCTATTTGTCAGTTGACCACAAAAGTTGAGTAGGACCCCGCGTGAAAATTTAAGGTTTTTCGTTAAAAGCAGGCACGCTCCACGATCTCAGGCTTGAGATGTGAATACCATTTTTCGCGTGAAAACAGCTGTCTGTTTTCGGCACACATCTGCAAAACAAATATAGGGGCCCCAGACAAGCGCAGGCACGTTTCATTCCAGCCAAATTGAAAAGCGCACACATCGATATCGATGGAATCGTTTCTCGAGTGAAACCTCTACCACCGTTGCTTGCTTGATGTTAGTCAATTTTTTCTGCTAATTTTACCGGCTACGAGTCGGTGTATTGATATTGTGTTTTTTGGGGGTCTTTAAATTTTTGCTTGGGTGTGTTGTATGCTTGTGTTGTGTAACGGGTTTTCGGTGGTAGTTAAGCGCAGCGTTCTGTGCATTTCATTTTAGCAGCAAGTTGCTCTGCGTGGTTTTGGATTTGGGTGCTCGTGCACAGGCCACCCATACAGCAAAAATTGATGGTTTCTCGCTCTGTCCAATACTTTGCGACAACGATGATGAGGTATTGATTTGAGCTGTGCGCGCGTGTCGCAGCGTTCTTCGCTTGCGACTTTGATGCAAGTATTGGCAGATTTCTTAGATCATTTAATGTGCTGCTTTGAGTAGTATGGGGCCCCGGTATTTCGGTTCGAGGCCCTCGACAAAATACAGTGTGTGAAGCGATGGGAAAAATGCATTAATTAAAAATGAGTCTTTTTGAAATAGATGGTAAAAGTCCCATCCAGAGGGGGGAGGGGGGGGAGATAATCGATACGAAGTCGAACATCCACAATGACGGGGCCCCCTAGATCGCCGGGGCCCCTGGCGGCCGCCCAGTCCGCCCACCGTTTAACGCGCCACTGCTGGCAGCAATGTTTTGATCCAACAATGTTAACAATGAAAGTGTGCTATTAGGCAATGCGATTTCACATGTCGGTATTGATGTAGAACAAGCAATTAACACGCCCCACCGCGTGAGAGGGCACTGTTGGAGGGATTCCTATCGCACCTGTAGATGTGATAATATTCATCGGTGAATAGCGTAGAAGGTATGGGCTGGGTAAGCCAAGTTTCGGTGGAATGATGAAATCGTATGCGGATTCTGATAACGCCAGACAAAGATAAGTGGTTTTCGTATGTAATCCACGTACATTTTGGTAGAACAATGTGAGGCTAGTAAGTACCAAACCAGGTGAATTCGAGATATCAACGCGAGGATTCGGAGCATCGCCGGATGCAGTGACATGATACAGCCATACGGCCCGTTGAAGATTAAAATAAATAATAATAACAATGATGACAATTCTAAAAATAGCACCAGAACAAACGCTTCACTCTGACGTTTCAACTATTATCCATAAATCATTGAATATTATTTTGTCAAATCGCATACAATTTTCTTTACCCCCCTCCAGCCCTTCCCGATTTTAATACTGGAGCAACCAGTATTGTTACGAGTAACCGTGCCGACAAACCGCGTGTCCCTTATTATGGCATGCGGAATGTAAACAAGCTAAATGACAGGAGATAGGTTTAGACGTTTAGATAGGGTGACAAGATCGATCTTCAAATTTCGAACATTTCAGAAAGGGCAACGTTCGCTGCGTAACGCGATGGCGCAATGGCCATCGCGGGAAAAAAAGGGATAAATACACCGTGCGCTGAACAAACGGTCTCTTTAAAAGTTAGCGAACGATAGACCGCGTTTTCTAAAACTACTAAAATCCAAGCTTGTGAGTTTATAATCGGTCGATCCTTTTTTAAATAAAGTAAAGATTTGTACGTTAGTAAAACGGTCGTTATATCTTGTTCGCCGCCGTCGAGGAGCCGACGGAGTTGCAGTTGCAACATTTTTTAAAAAACGCGTTTGCGATTAATAACGCGCTGTTTTAGTGCCAATCGCCAAGGCATCGTCGCGAGTGAGAATAGTGAAGCCTGCAGAATGTCCCGTACGCCGATCTTTCATCAAGGAGAGCCTCTATTCGAAGGGCTGGAGCCGCTTCCCCCCTCCGTTGGAAGGCCAAGCAGTACTGGAAGATCCGGCAGAACCAGTGCAGATCCGTTGGCCAACTCTACTTCCAGGCCTACGGACACTGGACGGGCGTCATCGAGACCACCGTCGAAGGCATCATCAAACCCGCGAAACGACACCCTGAACGAGTTGGTGAGGAGAGCCCGCGAAGCTAAACGCGAGCTAGCGGCAATCGAGCGCGAGATAGCAGACGTTGTTGTGGAAGCAACGTCTTCGATTGCTGAAAAGGAGCAGGAAATAGAGGAGTGGCTGCATAATACGGATCGTGTCGGAGAGCTGGACCAACGGCCCCAGGAATTTAACATTCCCGCCACCGCTACTGGGCCGATGCGTTCGGATAACCATCTCCTACCTCCCTACGCCGTCGAAGTGCCACCTGTGACATGTAGAAAACCGAACGTGCAATCTACCGCGATTGAAGAGGAACTTCATCGGATCGATAAGCAGTGCGAACAACAGCTGCTTGAAGAGAGACTGCTCGCGATCGAACGGTGCGAACGACGTCGTATGGCGGAGAAAAAACGCATACTGCAAGAATCATGCCGTCCTTCTACAAGCCCAATCGCGAGACCTGATGAAAGGCTAGCTAACCAGTACAGACCAGCCGTTAGCTTTGTGCCAGTGATACCCGAAAGGACAACACCACACCCCACAGCGCATAGTTACTCTGCAAATTTTCCGCTATTTAACCAGAGTCAAGTGTCAGCGCGAAAATGTACGAGCCGTGAATTGCCTGTCTGCAGTGGTGACCCTAAGGAATGGATGGCGTTCATTTCGAACTATGAACACTCTACGGCGATATGTGGCTACAAAAATGATGAAAATATGCTGCGGCTGCAGGCGTCTTTGAAGGGAAAGGCTCGTGAAGCAGTTGCTAGTTGTCTGCTATATCCCGATAGTATCCCCGAAGCGATCGAGATTTTGAAGGAGTGCTACGGCCGTCCAGAACTAGTGGTGAACACACTGATGGCCAATATTCGCCGCATGCCGCCCCCGAAGGAAGACCGGTTCGACGCCTTAGTGGATTATGGTGTCGCTGTGAGGAACTTCTGTGCATCGATAACGGGATCTGGACTGCACAGCTATTTCGATGGTGGACCCCTGCTGGAGGAGCTGGTGGACAAGCTGCCGCCGTATATAAGGCTGAACTGGTACTATTACCAGAACCGCTGTACACATACCACGATGGCAGTTTTCAACGAGTGGGTGAAGGAGCTTGTACGCGCAGCCAGTCGAGGTGTAAAGCATACCAGCGGTCGTAGGGAGGTGAAGCATGACAATAATATCCGTCAGTACGACCGTAAGTACGCTCATCAGTGCATTCATTCCACAGATCAGACAGCAGTAACAACATCACAACCAGTTACAACTGAGGGCATCAATTGGCGTTGGTCTGCGTGTGGGAATGGATGTCCTAACGTGTCCAACTGCAGCAGGTTCCTAGGCATGAGTGTGAGTTCGCGTTGGACAATTATAAAGCGTGCGTCACTGTGTAGAACGTGCCTCCACAAGCACCCAGGTGCATGCCCAGTAACTACGTTATGCGGAGTAAATGGGTGCGAACGCCGTCATCATCAGTTGTTACACTCGTCCGGTAGCAGCCAACTATTATCAGACATCCCGCCAGAATTGAGTCGAGTCAACACCAGCTGTAACGTGCATTCTGCTACTTCCGGAGGAGTTATGTTCAAGTATGTGCCGGTTACGTTATATGGGAATGGGAAGAAGGTTGATACTATCGCTATTTTAGATGACGGATCGTCGGCAACGTTTATGGAGCATGACTTGCTGAAACAGCTAGGCATCAGTGGCAAGCATCGTCCATTGTGCATATCGTGGACCGGTAACCAAAGCAGGGTTGAAGACGAGTCCGTAGAATTATCTGTTAAGATATCTGGCGTTGGGTCATCTATCATATATGACATGAACACGGTCCATACAGTTCGTACCCTTGGCTTAAGTGATCAATCAGTAGAACCGACGCAATTAGCCACTCAGTACAGCCATTTGAGAGGTCTTCCACTACCATTATATCAAAATGCCTCGGCGAAGGTCCTAATTGGCATTGCTAATTGCTTCTTGAGCCAAACCCTTAAAACGGTTGAAAGAGGGGCAAACGAGCCGTCAGCATCAAAACCCGACTTAGATGGGTAGTTTACGGGTCATGCTCAAGTAGCGCAGCAGATTGTAACCGGTACGACGGAAATACATTTATAAACGTCCATATCTGCCCCTGCAATAAAAAAAAGACGATGAGATGGATCTGGCTCTAAAAGAATACTTCTCTTTAGAATCGCTAGGAGTATATCGACCAATGAAACAATTGCGCTCTGATGACGAAGAACATGCGCTTAAAAATCTTTCCTCGAATGTTCGGTTGGTAGATGGGCATTTCGAAGCGAGCCTTCTGTGGAAGTACGACACAATAAAACTTCCTGATAATAAAGCGATGGCTTTGAGGCGTCACGAATGTCTGGAGAGAAAACTGCGCCGTAATCCAGAACTGAATAAAGCCATGCACTCCAAAATTGCAGAGTACGAACAAAAAGGGTATATCAGAAAGCTTTCACTGATAGAACAAAGCAGCAAAAAGCCAAATGACTGGTTCCTACCGATTTTTCCTGTCACAAACCCGAACAAACCTGGCAAGATACGAGTAGTATTTGATACAGCTGCAAAGGTGAATGGGGTCAGCCTAAATTCGTTTTTACTGACCGGACCGGATCAACTTGTAGGACTGCTCATGGTTTTTTATAAATTTCGGGAATATAAGGTAGCAGTAACCGGTGACATTCGAGAAATGTTTTTTCAAGTGCGGATGAACCCGCGAGACCAACGAAGTCAAATGTTTCTCTGGAATGATGGAGAGATTGGAAGCACTCCTCAACAATATATGCTACAGGTTATGACGGTTGGTGCAGCATGTTCTCCAAGCACCGCGCACTATGTAAAAAATCTGAACGCAGAAAGATTTGAAGAACAATATCAAAGGGCGGTCGAATGCATCAAATATGAGCACTACGTTGATGACATGCTCTCTAGTATAGAAACTGAAGATGAAGCTATCCAATTAGCACAGGAAGTTTGCCTTATTCACTCACAAGGCGGATTTGAGATCCGTAATTGGTTGTCCAATTCATCAAAGGTTAAAGGTGCAATGAACCGGGTTGAGCTTGGAGCAGAAGCACCCGTCGAAGTTGAACTTGCGACAGAGAAAGTACTCGGCATGTGGTGGAACACGGAGACGGATGTGTTTACGTTCAAAATCTCTCCACGATATGAGCCGCATACATTACTACAAGGACGAGTACCTACAAAGAGAGACATTTTGAAAATACTTATGTCTATATATGATCCTCTGGGGCTAATTGGTCACCTTCTCATGTACCTGAAGATCCTGCTGCAAGAAGTGTGGCGCGCAAAGACTCAATGGGATGAAGAAATTTCTGGTAGTTTGCTTGTGAAATGGCAAACATGGATATCCGTTCTACCTAGTTTACAATTTGTGAGCATACCGAGGTGTTACCGGCAGGCCACGCATTTAAATCAATGTCACATAGAACTTCACATCTTTTGCGACGCCAGTGAGAACGGGATGGCCGCTGTAGCCTACTTTAGATTCGAAAGAGACGGGCTGATAGAATGTGCATTGGTGGGCTCAAAAACTAAAGATGCACCGATATCCTTCACATCCATACCAAGGTTAGAGCTTCAAGCGGCAGTCATAGGAACACGATTGGCCCAAACAATAAAAAGCTCACATCGTCTGCAAATCACTCGTGAAGTGTATTGGACGGATTCACGAACCGTCATTAGCTGGATTAATGCAGATCACCCAAAGTATAGCCAATTCGTTGCCGTACGCATCAGCGAAATTGTGGAAACTTCTAATGCTGTAGATTGGTACTGGGTGTCCACGAAAATGAACGTAGCTGATGAAGGGACAAAATGGCAAAAGGTTCCGGAACTCGGGCCCACCAGCAGATGGTTCCGCGGTCCCGATTTCCTATGGAAATCGACCAGTGAGTGGCCAAAAAAGGAAATGGAACCGGGTGCAACGGACGAAGAAATACGCCACAAATTACTGCACCACTCGTTGTATATGCCACTATTAGAGTTCACTCGTTTTTCTAAGTGGCAGCGACTGCTACGAGCAGTTGCATACGTATACCGCTTCATAACAAATTGTCGAAAGGGTAAACTGAAACAACGAGGAGAGCTTACGCAGGATGAACTGGTACAAGCTGAAAATGCAATCTATCGACAAGCTCAGAGAGACGAATATGCGGATGAAATCGGGATGTTAAGCGATATCGAGCTACAATGTCAGCCTTGGAAAAAGCTACTCAAAAAGACTAGCCCGCTATACCAACTGAGCCCTTTCATCGATGAACACAAAGTCCTGCAAATGAAGGGAAGAATCGAGAAATGCATGTGGGTTGGCGATGACACCAAACGACCGGTGATAATTCCGAATAACCACTATGCCACCGAACTAATAATCAGTTGGTATCACGAGAAATATCGGCACGCGAACCATCAAACAGCACTCAATGAAATACGACTTAAATATCACGTTCCGAAGCTCAAGAGCACTTATAGCCGAGTAAGACGCTGTTGTCAATACTGCAAGGTATATAAAACCGCTCCACAAAATCCTGCTATGGGAGACCTCCCGTACCAACGGCTAGCTGCCTACCAGCATCCATTTTCTTACACCGGGATCGACTACTTCGGACCGATGATAGAAGCAGTCGGGAGAAGAACCGAAAAACGCTGGGGGGTGATTTTCACCTGCCTCACTACCAGAGGAATACACATCGAGGTTGCGCATAGTCTTTCTACAGACTCGTGTATTTTCGCGATCCGCAATTTCACCGCTAGAAAGGGACTGCCACTGGAGTTGGTTAGTGATAGTGGCACCAATTTTGTAGGCGCATCTCGTGAACTGAAGGGAGCTGCTGCACTGATTGATGTGGATCGGTTGAAGGCAGAGTTTGTGCAACACGGAACAAAGTGGGTTTTTAACCCACCTGCAGCACCGCATTTTGGTGGGTCATGGGAGAGATTGATCCAATCAATAAAAAAAGACGCTTGCCTCCTTTGACCTTCCTCATCACCCCACCGATGAGCTATTACGAGCTAGGTTGAGTGAAGTGGAGCTGATCGTTAACTCACGATCCCTGACAGAAATTCCACTCGAAGATGAAGCTGTATCTCCCTTAACACCAAATCATTTCATTTTAGGCAGTTCGAACGGAAGCAAGCCTCCGCTACCCTTTGACGATTCCACTCCGTCCGTGCGTAAATCCTGGAAATCAGCACAACAGTTTGCAGACATGTTTTGGAAGAGATGGGTAATCGAGTACCTACCAACACTAACGAAGCGATCGAGATGGTACAAGCAGACGAAACCATTAGATGAAGGCGACTTGGTATTGGTTGCGGATGGAAACAACCCGCGGAACTGCTGGCCTAGGGGACGAATTGTAAAGGTGTATCGAGCTGCTGACAATCAAGTGCGGCGCGTAACTATACAGACAAATAGTGGTTTGTTAGATAGACCGGCAGTAAATGTTGCTATATTGGAGGTCGGCACAAAGAAGCTAAGCCGCTGAGAGCGACATACCGGGGGGGAGAATGTTACGAGTAACCGTGCCGACAAACCGCGTGTCCCTTATTATGGCATGCGGAATGTAAACAAGCTAAATGACAGGAGATAGGTTTAGACGTTTAGATAGGGTGACAAGATCGATCTTCGAATTTCGAACATTTCAGAAAGGGCAACGTTCGCTGCGTAACGCGATGGCGCAATGGCCATCGCGGGAAAAAAAGGGATAAATACACCGTGCGCTGAACAAACGGTCTCTTTAAAAATTAGCGAACGATAGACCGCGTTTTTTAAAACTACTAAAATCCAAGCTTGTGAGTTTATAATCGGTCGATCCTTTTTTAAATAAAGTAAAGATTTGTACGTTAGTAAAACGGTCGTTATATCTTGTTCGCCGCCGTCGAGGAGCCGACGGAGTTGCAGTTGCAACAAGTATCGTTATGTCAAGTCGTGAAATGTCAATTTGCTCTGAAGCACTTCACCTCCTAATATCCAAACACCTTGGTTATAACAAGCTTAAAGTCGATGATATCGTCAGCTCTTTAAGCTAACTTTAGGCCTAATCTTTAAGCTTCCAGCAGCTCGAACAACGAAAAAATCTACTCAAAAATGTCACTTGGAAAATGCTCGCGAGCTGTTGTGGCGCTTAAAAAGCCATTAACAAACATTGCGGCGATGAAGTTGAATTTTCACAAATCAAACCAAAACAGCGCATGAGTTCAAACGCTGCCACGTAAAAATGGCTACGGAAACGCTAGCTCACGTTGGAGGGTTTGCTGTGCAACGCGCAGATCCCTAATTCGCATTAAAACGTTCAGCCCGGCGCTGAATTTACATCATCATTCCGTTCCATCGGCATCTAGAACGCAGGCAGTTGATTGTGATACCGGCATACTGAAAAGTTCACTGGCAGTCTCTGTGGCTTGCCATCGGAATGAACATGTTAAGCATTAAGCATAACTTTGTTACACTAAGCGTTTGCTTCTGTATGTTGCAGATTACACAGATATGCTGAGTAGTGATGGGTCAAGTAGCACTTTTCACTGTGAGGTGCTGTGGTACCACGCACAGTCTACCACACTTAATGTGTGGCCGCACAGTAGCTGTGTTCCCGCACAGTTTTTGTGCGCGCATACAGCTACTGTGCGACTGCAAAGGGTCGTAAAAGCTATCTTAGGTTGTAGAATGGCCAGTTGGCATCCATCATCCTTGCGCGCAACTCAATTATCATGCTATTGTCGTTGCTAACCTTTGACCCAAGATAGGTGAATTCTTGGAAGACTTCAAATGTGCGTTTCTTCTATCTGTACGTCAGGCCTACTGCGTTTTGGGTTATTTATTGGAGGGATCGCTGATGTTGCCTCCATCAGTTTGGTTCTTGCCTCGTTTATCTGCAATCCGAGGCTCTCTGCCTCCTGACAGATTCCTTTGTAGGTTTCTGCTAGATTCCATCCACCCTCACCTGGCAAGTGACGTTGGTCGTAGTCATTCTAACTAGCCTTATCAGTTTGGTCGGAATTCCAAAATAGCTCATAGCGTCATACAGTTTTACCCTTGCTATGCTATCATATGCGGCTTTGAAGTCAATGAAGAGATGGTATGTTTTGTGTCTGTATTCAGCCATCTTCTACAAGATCTGCCGCATCGTGAAGATTTGATCATTGATTTATTTTCCACTTCAAAATCTTTTTTTAACAGTTTCCAAGTATCTCTTCGACGTGAGGGACAAGACGATCCTGAAGGATCAGGGGGAATATTTTATAGGCAGTATTCAACACCATAATACATCAGTAGTTGTCCAGCCTGACTCTCTCGGTGCCTTGTTATTTTTCAGCCAATGGAAAGCTTTTTGGGTTTTGTCGATGTAAGGTGCCAATGACACTAGGTGAAATCGAGACCCGCAACGACTATCGCCAATCGTTCCTTTCTGAATGAGTCTCCTAGCAACAAACGATTTCCAAATTATAAACTACGATGCAGCTAACGAAAATCGATGTTATGACTCAATCTTCTCGTGCGGACGTGTTCTACCTCGTGCTCCTCGACTGACCCGTATTTTATACCCCTGTGATCAGTGCAGTGCAGAATTAGCTGTGTTCAAACAGTGCAGTGCATGTTCGTGTTTGGTGTTTCAGAAGTTTTCGGCTGTAATGTAGTGCGTGTGGGAAAAAACCAAACTTAGACATTCTTTTACGTTGTTCGTTATTATCACAGCGAGACGTTAAAGAAAAAATCTAAACATTTTTAAGAATTATCCCAACGCACTTTACTTTCTTCGCTTTTCTCAAAGCGCTACGTAAAGTGTTGTGGCCCAAGCTTGTAGCCTGTTTTGTGAGTGCAGATAGTGGAAGTTTCTAAGAAGTGAGTGTTTAAAGACATTCGTCTGGTGGACTCTCATAAGACATTTGTGTTCAGAAGTGAAGTGGTATTGTGGTGCAGTGGACATTGTGGAAAATTTGTGACAGTGACGTTTTTCAAGTGCCAGTGCTGAGAGGACCGACGATATGTTGGACCCTCCTCCTGCCGTGAGGGCTCATCCCCCTCCCGGCACGAGTTCCCGGACTAGGACATATCCGGAATGGTTTAACGGCGAGGAAGGAGAGCTGATGTATCTGGTCCTGACTACCGAAGAAGGAAAGCCGCTACCAGACGCGTTAATCGTAGGCAAAAGTCTACAACAACATGTTGGACAATCGGTAGAAAGCCTATAACCTATAACCTATAAAATAATAACTCTAAGTACTTTTTGAAAACCCGATTTTTAACTCATTATGAAATATTACAAATTCTAACAAAACTCATTAATGGAACACTTATCACACCCCACACTACTCTTAATACCGTCGAAATAAAAATGCGAAATTTTCTTTTTTGATCTTTAACACACCAAGAAAGAAGAAGTTCTTGACAGTTTGAAAAATCAAAATGTTACTAAAGTACGTCGTTTTACTCGTAAGTTTAATAGTGAAATAATACCTACCAATTCTTTCCTTCTCCGTATTGCTGCAACACGTGTCCCCTCTGTTATCCGCCTTGGACCACTCCAAGTGATTCCCCGCACATACTATGTGCTCAATTTGGTCATACCAGGCTGAGCTGCAAAACCTCACAGATTTGCAATAATTGTGGTGTCCCTGCCCATGGCGATTGCACTGCTCCGCTGAGATGTGTTAATTTCTCAAAGGGTTCCTCTTCCTCCGGGGAAGTAACCTCCTTGCCTCCCAAAAAACCCCTTCGCAAAAAATCCCCCCATCTCCTATCCCTATTCATTCCTCTTCCAATCCCTTCAACTCCGAGGGAGAGGAGTCCCTTCTCTCTCCCGATAATGCCCCATTCATCGAGGTGAGGAAGTCAGAGAGGAGGAAATCTTCTATAACACAATGACCACATACACCACATCTTCTTTTGTATCAACTCCAAACATTCGTTCTACAAATTTCCATCCTCCGTTAAATAACAATCCACCTTTGTTTGCCATGTCCTGGAATATCAGGAGCATGAGCCGTAACTCTGATGAACTAAAAATTCTAATTACCCGCCACAACCCAACAATAGTCGCTTTACAAGAAATAATGACCATACCAAACCCAAACAGTTCTTCAATCAATAACTATACCTGGCATTTTTTTCCAAACACCAACCAACATGCATCACTCCGTTGGCATAGGCATACAAAACACATACCCTCTAACCCTATTAATATTTCTACAAACATACCCGCAATAGCCGTCAAAATATCTTCACCAATAGAATCCACAATTGTCAGTCTGTACCTTCCCCCTTCTCTATCTCCTTCTATTGTTGCTCAGGAGATGAAAACTGTGGAAACCACAGTTACCACAGTTACCGTCACCTGCAATAATACTTGGCGATTTCAATGCCGAACATTCTACCTGGGGTAATCCTGGCTCTAATACTCGTGGCCATATGCTACAGGACTATTTGGATACCTGTAGCATACAGGTTATTCATAACACCACAGCCACACGTCCCACTGTCTCACTAATGGACAAGTTACTATTTTAGATTTTTGCACTCTCTACTCCTCTATAGCTTCTAGTTTTTCTGTTTCCATGCATAACGATACCCATGGCAGTGATCACCACCCACGTTTTGTTCATAGCCATCAACTAACCAACAGCCTTCAAAAACGTCCCAGGTGGAAATATGAGGAGGCTGACTGGGAAACATACAAAATAGAAATGACATACACATTACCCTTAGATGATCCTCGCTGCCTTACACACTTTACAGAGACAATAACAAATGCAGCCTTAACTAGTATCCCTCTTACAAAAGGTACAGTTGGCAGAAAGTCCGTCCCCTGGTAGAATAAAACAGTTGCCCTTGCCATTAAGACTCGACGAAAAGCACTCAAGAGTCTTCAACGCTCAAAAAAAAAAGAAACAATATTTTTACACCGCTCTTGGCTGACCAATACCAAGAAGCCAATCGGGAATCAAGAGAACCCGTCAAATTTGCAAAAATCTATCTTGGGGCAAATTTAGTTTTGAAATTAACCCTAAGACAACCACCAAAGTAATATTCCAGCAATTTGCAATTTTATCCGGTAAAAACCACAAATCTACACCAATCATTCTAAAACTAGAAAACACCATCATTCAACCAACAGAAATACCTGAGGCTTTAGCTAGATACTTTTATGACACATCTGCAACACATAACTTTCCATCTCATTTTCTAACCCATAAATTCATCTCTGAGTTCAGACCTCTTCCGTACATTGACGCTTCCGACCAAAATTATAATAGTCTTTTTTCTCTTGATGAGCTCAATTGGGCTCTCAATAAATGCCGAGGCATGTCTTCTGCCCCGGACAACATTGGTTATCCAATGTTTCAAAATCTCCATCACTGGTCCAAAACAGTCCTCCTTCAGATTTACAATTTCAGACTTAGAATACAATATTTGGTGTTCCGGAAACATACCGGACGACTGGGAAACTTGTTTCACTATTCCCATTCCAAATCCACCACATACAATAGATAGCTACCGCCCCATTTCTCTCATAAATTGCGATATAAAATCATGGAGAGAATGGTAAATAGAAGACTGACGCAAGAATTAGAAGACCGGAACCTCCTTAGTACCAATCAACACGCCTTTAGAGGTGGGAAAGGTACTGAGACATGTTTTTCCGAACTTAATGAACTTTTAGAAAAACACTACCCCAAAGGCCACCACATTGACTGCGCAATATTAGATTTATCAAAAGCTTTTGACAGAACCTGGCGACGTACAATTCTTGATCAGCTAAATTTGTGGGGTTTTGGAGGTCGCATTACAGCGAACCTTCAAAGCTTCCTTTCAAATCGCACATTCAAAGTTTTAATTGGAACTCAATCTTCTGACCTGCATGTCCAAAAGAATGGTGTTCCCCAGGGTGCCATTCTCTCTCCCACTCTTTTCCTGATTAGTGTAGAATCCTTCTTCCGCCCCGATGCCCAGCAACATTAAATGTTTCATGTATGCTGATGATATAGTTCTTGTCTCAGCATTCAACAATAGAACCAAATCACGCAAAACTTTACAAGAAGGAGTCAATACAGTTCAGAAATGGTCATGTTCGTCAGGTTACACAATTTCACAAATACAGAATGCTTCACATCTGCAATAGCAAATATCATACACTAAAACCCATAAAATACAATAACTCAGCAATACCAAACACACGCACAGCCGATATCCTAGGAGTGACTTTTGATCGTCACTTAACATTTAAAGCACACACTACACGGGTCAAAAGAGAAGCGAAGAACCGTATTAATCTTTCCAGAATGCTTGGAACCGGTCAACATCGCGCCTCCCGCCAAACAAAACTTTAAATCATCAATAGCTGACTTCTACCAAAACTATTCTACGATATCGAAATAGTCTCTCGACAACGGGAAAGTTTCCAAAAACAAATTGCACTACTCTACCATACCGCCATCCGATGTGATACTGGGGCTTTCGTCACGAGCCCCATAGCATCACTTCTATGTGAAAAAGGACTTAGCGCATCTGGCGGCGGCTGGTGGAAGTTTTGTTTTTGTGATGGAGAGAATTGTCGTGCCAGATGTCAAATTCAAGTCATTTTTTCATACTTTGTTGATGCAAAAATGGCTAAAAATGTATCTATCAATAACAAACCTTATAACAGGTTGGATGATAAATCCCTGGTCTAACAAATAAAAACACATTTTTTTGTCAAAATTCGTTTTTATTATTCAACATAGTTCCCTTCAAGAGCGATACAACGATTATAACGACCTTCCTATTTTTTTTGATACCATTTTGGTAGTACTCCTTCGGTTTTGCCTCAAAATAGGCCTCAGTTTCGGCGACCACCTTATCATTGCAGCCAAATTTTTTCCCTGCGAGCATCCTTTTGAGATCTGAGAACAAGAAAAAGTCGCTGGGCGCCAGATCTGGAGAATACGGTGGGTGGGGAAGCAATTCGAAGCCCAATTCATGATTTTTTGCCATCGTTCTCAATGACTTGTGGCACGGTGCGTTGTCTTGGTGGAACAACACTTTTTTCTTCTTCATATGAAATATTTTTCTAAGTATTGACCGTTCAACCATAAAATTGGAATTTAATAAAATTTATGAGTGAATAAAAAGTTTTTTTTTACTGAAAATTACCGAATTTGCTTTAGATTTCCTACCGATAACCTCTAAAAACAATCTGGTCACTCCGCGCCAGCAACCGGTCTGCTGAAATCAATTGCGCCTAGTTAATAATCCATTGCTCGTAATCAAAAATAGAGGATGCTAGTCAAGAATCTATTGCAACTATTCAAAAAAAGTATGCTGCTAGTCTAAACTCAATTGGAAAACCCTGTATGCATTTAATACTAGCGGCGCCATCTATGTGTCAGACCGGGGACTTATCAGCCAACCTGTTACAGTTAAGTTTAAGAAGAAGTAATAGAAAAATAACATATTTTCTGAAGCAGCTCCACGTTGTTTGGCAAAACGCTTCCACCAGCCGCCACCAGATGCGCTAGTGAAAATTGAAATTACACTAGCGAGTACGGACAATGTAATCCGGCCTTAAGATTTTAAGTATAGAATTAATCAATCGATTGAAAGAGGCGAATGAGGCCAATTGGCTCAAAGATTCTATTAAAAAAGAAAAAAAAGGATGTTGTGACTGTCGTCAGAGAAATTTCAATTACGAAAAAAAAATCGAGTAGTTTAATTGACAATCGTTCACACTTTAAAGCTTTGCGATAATCGTTAACCGTATCGACAACAATTCAGCTAGTGTAATTTTTATGTTCACTAGCGCATCTGGCAATTACCAACGCAAGAAAGAGGTCTGTATAATTTATGTGTCAGAATAATTGTCTCATTTATTTTTTATCAGGCTATCTGTTTGCCGTTTGAAATGTTTATCAACATCCATAAATATCTACAAATCAGACCGTCGAGTGTTGTTGGACAAATCGTCATTCATACAAAGCGCTGGGAAACATTTCTCCCCACCTTCCAATCTCTATCCATAATTTTGTAAAATTGTAGCCTCTTCAACCCGAATCTTTTCTTGACTGATAAATTATACCAGCCTCTAGCTTCCACCCGCCGCCGTGGCGTACGCGTTCACAAAAATTAGTAAAGGATGATTCCGAACTGATACGTGCGGGTCAAACAGCACATCGATGATGTTGTGAGCTAACCTGGACCAGATGAATTGCTACTGGTAACTCATCGTTGACGCGTGAGCGATCATCGGTTAATGTGTGCGTGCAATCCTTCTTGGTCATCGTTTGCGCGGTCAACGGGGTTGACCGACCAACACGCCGGCACATGGCAACCGGCAAAATAAAGAAGCACGCGAAAAGGGAATGACTTAGAATAACGTCTTAATATTTTATGTTATTATAAGTTCAATGTTTCGTTTAACGTTAAAGACACGTGTACAGTATCGGACAATAAGATAGGTCCTTTTTTTTCATAGGCACCGTGCACTTGTTTACCACGTTACTTGTGTGTGTGTGTGTGTGTGTGTGTGTGTGTGTGTGTGTGTGTGTGAGTGTGTGTGTGTGTGTGTGTGTGTGTGTGTGTGTGTGAGTGTGTGAGTGTGTATGTGTGTGTGTGTGTGTGTGTGTGTGTGTGTGTGTGTGTGTGTGTGTGTGTGTGTGTGTGTGTGTGTGTGTGTGTGTGTGTGTGGGTGTGTGTGTGTGGGTGTGTGTGTGTGTGTGTGTGTGTGTGTGTGTGTGTGTGTGGTGTGTGTGTGTGTGTGTGTGTGTGTGTGTGTGTGTGTGTGTGTGTGTGTGTGTGTGTGTGTGTGTGTGTGTGTGTGTGTGTGTGTGTGTGTGTGTGTGTGTGTGTGTGTGTGTGTGTCGGACAACAAGCCACTGACCTCGACCGTACGCACTGCAAGGGAATACGTGTGAGAACGATCGGAAAGCGATCTGTGCTTAGTGTATAGTGCGTACAGTGTGTAGTGCGTAGAGTTGTGTGCAGCGCGTGTATACGCGATGCGTGTGTACTGTTGTGTAGGTTTGTGAGTGTAGAGCGCATTCGTCGGACAGGTGCGTAGCGCTCGTTCGTCGTGTACTCTCGCTCTCGTGTGTCTATTTGTGGTAAGCGATCCTCTCTTGCTTACCTATCCTTTCTCGTCACACAGTTGGGTTTCTTTCTCTCGCTCCGACTCTCTCATGGAGGCGGAGCCGATGGATGAATCGGAGGAGTGCTTTACTACAGTGAAGCGAAAAAGTTCTGATCCAGGACAGAATGCGAAAAAAAGGCTAGTAACGAGCCCTTACCTTCAACGTCCCGTGATCAATTGATGGGTCAATCGTTGAAGGGGAATCCCAGATTCCGTGCGTATCCCGCATCTTATAACGGGATACATGATGTATTTTTCATGCCGAAAAATAAACAGCTCGATGTAAGAGCAATTACGGCATCTGTTTATAAAAAATATCCTGGTGTCTTAGACATTATTCGCCCGCGTCCAAACAAGCTGTAGGTCACCGCAAAAGACCGGATGCAAGCCAATGCTATTGCGGCCGATCCGTCCTATACGGAGGATTACCGGGTATATATTCCCGGTGGATTGGTGGAAGTCGTCGGTGTCATTGATGACTTAGATTACCCCTTAGAGGACATCCTAAAGTACGGACAAGGGGCTTTTCTGCACCAATCTTCCCCTCGGGTAAAGGTCCTTGAAGTTAAAAAACTTTACGCTTCAAGTGCGGTCGATGGAAAGAAGGTGTTCCGTGAGACTTCCTCACTCCGGATCACCTTCGAGGGTACAGTCCTGCCAAACACGCTGTACATTGAAGGACTCAGAGTGCCCATCCGTCGACCATTTGTGCAAAAAATAGCATGCTGCACAAAATGTAGCTAGATTGGACATTCTTACTTACAGAGCCTTACTGCAAAAAATCCGTGAAGTGTGGCAAATGCAAGGGATCGCATTCAACATCCGAATGCAAGGCCGAAACCCAGAAATGCATTCACTGCAAGCAGGAATGGCACGAAATGTCGTTGTGTTCTGTGTACCGAAACAAAACAATCAGAACACAAACGGGCCGTCTTGTACGCTGATGTTTTTCGACCTCAAGTGTGAATCCGTTCGATAACGTTTCCCTATTGGAGGGTAATGAACCGTTGCCCAATCTGGCACCATTAAATGGAGTTAAAAGATTGCATATAGCACGGGTACCAAAAAAAAATTATTTAAGTTTCACCCAAAAAGGCACATTGACGTCACAACAACGCGACCCCCGCCAACCCCAGGGCTCCAAACCCCCCGTGACGCTCGCACCTATCCACGTTCCCGTAACCCTTCCAATCCCAGCAACCTGGCGTTCCCTAGTGAACCCAGATCTTTCTCCAGGCCATCCCTCCCAAGCCTGTCAGAGATTTTACACTCTCTCCTTGACTCCCTCCAGCTCCCGGAACCCCTTTCCGGGTTGATACTCCTGGCATTTCCTTTCCTAAGAGGAATGGTCAGGCAATGGTTATCAAAATGGCCATGTCTAAGTATGATGGTCCGCTTGGATGATTAATGCCTCCAATGACTACTATACTACAATGGAACTGCAGAAGTTTTTTGGGAAAAATAGATTCTTTTAAGGTATTACTAGGGCAATATAATTGTAATGCATTTGCCCTAAGTGAAACTTGGCTCTCACCCGATAAAAATATTACCTTCCCGGGATATAATATTATTCGTCAAGATCGACATGATCCAACTAGCGATAGGCGTGGTGGGGGAGTGTTAATTGGTATTCGTAGCAGTCACAGCTTCAGCAGAATACCCCTCCCCACACCCGAGGTAATCGAATACGTCGCGATCCAGGCAAAGCTAGGGGATCTTGATGTTTCTATTGCCTCAATTTATATCCCACCGGGAGCCAATCTGGATCCAAAGAAGATCAACAAGGATCTTGAGACAGTAGTAACGGTACTACCAAAACCATTTTTCATCCTGGGCGACTTTAACGCCCATGGATCAGATTGGGGTTGCACGCATGACGATAATCGTGCACCAATCATTAGGGATATTTGCGACACACACAGTTTGACAATTCTAAACTCTGGTGAAGCAACTAGGGTGCCCTCACCTATGGCACGACCCAGCGCAATAGATCTTTCTCTTTGTTCGTCGTCTTTAGGGCTGGATTCTATGTGGAAGGTAATCCAAGACCCGCTTGGTAGCGACCATCTGCCAATAAAGATCTCGATTATCAAGAGGAGTCGCACAGTCGATCAAGTCCCCGCTAATTGTGACTTAACGAGGAACATCGACTGGACGAAATACGGCGACCAAATGACCGCTTTGCTAATCCGCGTAGAACCCAGTTTCTTCGGAAATCGAGGAGTATGCAAATCTCGTTATGGCGATAAACGAGTGCGCCCTCGGTGCCCAAACGAGGCCGCCCCCCCAGGCAAGGATTTTTAAAAGACCACCCACTCCTTGGTGGGACGCGGATTGTAAAGCGGCATTCTCAGCGAAGCGGAAGGCTTTTGCCAGGTATAGAGACACCGGTTCCATGGATCTATACATTCATTATAAAGGCCTGGAGCGTAGGTGAAAAAACTTGCTTAAAGCAAAAAAAAGGTCATACTGGCCGAGGTATGTCAAAAACCTCAAGCCTTCCACTTCGCTAACGGAGCTTCAGAGCATGGCGAAAAGGATGCGCAACAGCAAAGCAACAAACGAGAGCGAAAGAGTTTCTGGGGCATGGCTAGAGCCATTTGCACAAAAAGTCTGCCCTGATTTCGCTCAAGCACCACCATTTGAACAGAGTGCTCATGGGAGTGATCCGCAAATGGATTCACCGTTCGCAATGGTTGAGCTATCGCTTGCTCTGTACTCCAGCAACAATTCGTCTCCAGGACTGGATCAGATTCGGAACAAATTGCTCCATAATCTGCCAGATCTGGCGAGGAAACGACTGTTGAGATTATTCAACATTATGTTGGAGCTTAACACCGTCCCGTTGGAGTGGAGAGAAGTGAAAGTAGTCACCCTTTCGAAACCTGGTAATCCGGCATCAGAATACAACTCATATCGACCGATAGCAATGTTATCTTGTCTGCGAAAATTATTTGAGAAAATGATTCTTTAGACTGGACAATTGGCTTCAATCCAAAGGTCTCTTGTCAAGTACCCAATTTGGCTTTCGCAAAGGCAAGGGTACCAACGATTGCTTGGCGCTGCTTGTGTCCGAAATCGAGATGGCTCATTCTCGTAAAGAAATGATGGCATCTGCATTTCTTGACATCAAGGGGGCTTTTGACTCAGTATCAGTCAATGTTCTGTGTCAAAAGTTAGAATCTGCGGGCTTAACCCCAAGACTGAATAACGTCTTATTCAACCTCCTTTCGGAAAAGGCAATGAATTTCGACAATGGCTTCATGAAAATTCGGAGAGTCAGCTTTTATGGACTACCACAAGGGTCCTGTTTGAGCCCCTTGTTGTACAATTTTTATGTCAACGATATAGATACTTGCCTTGCACCTGGCTGTAGCCTTAGGCAATTGGCGGACGACGGTGTTGTATCAGTCGCCAGCAACAACATCGCCGACCTTCAAAGTCCTTTGCAAACCACACTCAACAATTTAGAAGTGTGGGCCACAAACCTAGGTATCGAGTTTTCTCCAGAGAAAACGGAAATGCTGATATTCTCTTTCTTTTACAACACTGAGAGTAATAGACGCTTGAATTTGGTTGACCCAAAGGTCGATATCTTTTTATATGGTAAAAAGATATCCATTGCCAGATCTTTTCGATACCTAGGGGTTTGGTTTGATAGCAAAAATGTATGGAGGACACATATTGACTATCTGGTACAGAAGTGTACAAGAAGAATCAATTTTCTCAGAACGATTACCGGACTCTGGTGGGGTGCACACCCCAAAGACGTCCTTAACCTATATAAGACTACGATACTGCCCGTCTTGGAGTATGGTTGCATATGCTTCCACTGGGCAGCCAAGTCGCATTTAATCCGATTTGAGAGCATTCAGTATCGCTGTCTTAGAATCGCACTAGGTAGCATGAAGTCGACTCACAACATGTCACTCGAAGTGATGTCCGGCGTGATACCGCTAAAGCTGCGTTTTGAGCTACTATCGCTTCGCCTCTTCGTCCGCTCTACAGTATTAAATCCATTGATAATCGAGAACTTTGAAACACTGCAAGAGATAGGGTCTAAATGCAAAATCATGGAGGTCTATCGTGATTTTGGTTTTCTACAGGTGCACCCTAGTACATCTCAAAGTATAACTAGTGCCAGCTTACCAGAGTCCTGCAGTTCCATTTTAAGTGTAGATACCTCATTGAAGGAGGAAATTAAAGGTATCCCCGATAACCTTCGCCGGATGACAATTCCCAGCAAATTTGTGGAGAAACATGGCCATGCTAACAGTAACCATTTTTATACTGACGGATCCTCATCAGAGCAGGGAATTGGCTTTGGTGTATACAACACGTGCTCCGAAGCATTCTTTAAATTACGCCAACCATGCTCAGTATATGTAGCGGAGATCGCCGCAATCTTTTATGCCTTATTATTGATAAGTGCATGCCCTGCGGATCAATATATAATTTTTTCAGACAGCTTAAGCGCTATTGAAGCATTAAAATCCGTAAAGGCTGTTAAGAGCCCAGACCATTTTGTGAAAGAAATTGTAAAGGTTTTAAGCTCACTGTTTGAAAAGTCGTTTCGCATATCGTTAGTATGGTTGCCTGCTCATTGTGGTATACCAGGAAATGAACAGGCAGACCATTTGGCCATAAGGGGAGCTGCAGAAGGGTCTCTCTTTGATAGGCCTATCCTTCCTCATGAGTACTTTCAGGCCCCACAGGCGTTTTGCATGGCACGTTGGCAAAATCTGTGGGACTCGGATGAACTCGGAAGGTTTCTGTATACAATCACTCCTCGTGTAATCTTGAAGCCTTGGTTCCATAACACCCCTGGCGATCGTGCGTTCATTCGAATGATGTCTAGACTTAGGTCTAATTATTTCGCATTTGGTGCACATCTCCAGCGTATAGGACTGGTCGACTCCAAGGTATGTGGCTGCGGGCTTGGATTCCACGACATGGATCATCTTTTGTGGTCCTGCGTGGAATACGAGTCTGCTCGACCTGCCTTGCTGGACGCGGTCGAAAAACTGGGAAAATGTACTGATATTCCGATTCGGGATATATTAGCGGCATCGGACTGGGAATTCCTAAAGGCCTTATTCGATTTCTGTAGGAGAAACGGCTTAACTGTGTGACTTTCCTTAAGCAAAATGTCTGTGAACCAACCAACATTGTTGGCAACAGCAATCTTGCATCCTATCTGATTTCCTCTTGTTTGTCCATGTGTTACATGTTGTACATCGCTTGTATGTTTGTGATGGATGAATGTATGCATGAATGTAAGAATGAATGAGTGTAATGTGTATGGCTGAATAATCGGCATTGACGGCAGGCAGAAGATCGTTGCTTGAACGATGTTCTTGCAAGGATTTATTAGATAACTGGAACAATACAGACCCCCGCCATGTCACTCGGACCACTGATGGAAAGGACTACAACGATACAGACCCTCGCAATGTGATTTGGGCCACTAAACTGGACTACACTCGGACCACTTCGGATGGATGGATTTAACGAAATGCCTGGATTCCAAACGATACAGACCCCCGCGATGCAATTTGGAATATTGAACTAGAATAGACAACCTCGAAACCCGAATGATGTAGACCTTCACCACGCTTATAGGACCAACAATCATGGACTGGATTGATCAAAACCAAACCGTCCGAGTACACCCGGGATAAGGTGCCCTTCCATGGCTCAGAGAAGGAAATGTCTGCCTGCCAATATGGATTGTAGCGCCATGAACTACCTTTGTATTTTCTACTCTTAAGCAATACGGCCTTTTTGGACCGTTACTCCTGAATAAAAAAAAAAACAAAAAAATGATCGACGGACCTCATAAGCCCTCCCGATATATGTAAGGGTACAATAGGAATATAACATAAATAGTCACACGCTTTACAATAACACAATAATAACAACAATAACAATAACAAGGATGCTAAAGATTCTGGCGAGAGGCGCGAAGTAAATTGATGCGACTCAACACATTTGCCATCGTCATGCCGGGCTCATACGCATCAGATTCCACATTCAGAGCAAGACATATACGCAAAAACGGGTCTCAGGAGGCGAAGGCGGTCCTTGTCTCTGGGATGGCCAGCATCGCCCGAGGGCGGAGAGTTCTTGCAGGCACGTACAGCTGTATCGACGAGAGCAAAACCGGACAATCGATGCTACCATTGAGAAGCCCAACGATAAAAGCCAGCCTAGCATTTCGTATTCGGTCGTCGAGTTGGGGTAACCCGAGCAACAAACACCTTGTTGTGTATTCGTTGTTGCTGCCCCACGAACGGAGCGCAAAATGTGTGTGTGTGTTAGAAAGATAGTGTGTTTTTTAATGTGCTTGTGCGTGCATCTGCGAGTGCACGGGTGTGTGTCTGAAGAAACGTAATTTGACATGATGGCATATTACGTCGAAAGTTTCTGATCATGTGTGTTATCATGTGAAACAGCGTGCGTTCACACTTGGATAAATGCTAAAGTTTGCATCGACCGCAGCGCTTGTTCGTCGGACGAGAACGCAGGTGTGTTGTTTGATGATTGTGAATGCGACAGCGGTGCGAAATGGAAACGCGCACAATAGCAATGAACTCGGCATTCCCTCATAGATGAATCTCCAGTGCACGCCATTGAAAGGCCTGCGTGCATCTCTGCGTTGAACCTCGTGTGTGCATGGGAAACTTTGTGCGTGCATTGAGCAAGCGCGCTGGTATTATTTTCAATGCGCGTTTTGTTTCATGAGCGCGGCAGTGCTCTGTTCTCGACCTGAATGGGTAGACGCTCACTCGCTTACTCATTGAGAGTTTTTATCCATACGCCTTTTTCGCTGCTCGACAACGATGTGATTCATCGCGTATAAAAGCAGAACGCAGGCTTAGCACGAGATCAGCCGTGTCCAACTTTTTAACCAGCGCTTTCTTGACGGTCCAAGCAAGCAATAGCTGGCATCGCGAAAGAAATGGTTTAAAATTAACAGTCGGTAAAAATTAACCAGAGTCGTTAAAAATTGCTAGAATTTGGCATCGCGTACGCAATGAGTTCATTTGTTAATTTTAACGACTGGTCCTATGCCGTCGTTAAACAAACGACTGTCAAGAGCGTATGCGTACAAATTAACAGTCGTTTAATTGTACTGCTCGAATTTTTTCCCCGTGTTTGCCTATATGAGATATCGAGCAGTCGTTAACTGTTTTGACGATTGTTTATTTTAACAGGAATGAACAACAAATGAACTCAGTTAAACCAAAATGAACTTTAAACGACTGTTAAAATGTGTTCATTTATTCGCGATGCCGGCTAATGTTAGTAATAATGGGTCGAGGTAAACATTGTACCGATTATCAGCGCCATATGATAAAGCGAATGGCGGCTGCTGGCATTAAGCGCAAAACGATCGAATATGTGATGGAACGATCGCGCATTTTTGTGGCAAACGCGCTTCGGACAACCGAAACGGACTTAGACAACCAAAACGCGCTTGGACAACCGAAACGCGCAAGTCAACCGTATGTCCTCAGAAGACCACGGCGAAAGAAGACCGTAAAATTGTTAATATATCGAAAAAAAAAACTGATCGCGAGGGCGGTGGTCCTGCTTATTACATCAAAAACCTAACCCAAAACACAAAAAACTACTAACAAATCTATCCGAAACGACATACTTGTGAAACAAACACACACACCAATACACATTCAAACATACACGCACACATACACACACACACACACACACAAACACAAACACATACAAACCCCACATAAACCTGGCCCAACGGGTGCATGGTGCGTTGAAAAACCAGGGTCCTATCTTATTGTCCGATACTGTAAGTATTCAAACACTCGACCACGTGATATCTAATCGGGGTCCACTCAGGCTTTTTTCACTCTGCCCACTTTGCAGAACCGTGCCTGTACCGGTGCCCACTCCATGCCCGGATCGTCTTTCCCGTACCACATCTAGATGCTGTGCTCCATCCGCTGGTTGTACCGGCGCCCGTTCCTAAGCTTCCCATCACACCTCAATTCCCCAAGGGTGGGGTGTAGTGTTGGGTAAAGTAGCACAATTCAGTGTGCTGTGCGCACACGCCCATTGTCTTAAGTGTGCTGTGCACACTGTGCGCACTTCGAACCAGTGCGGAAGTGCTAGCACAGTGCTAGCACTTTCGCACAGTGCTAGCTCTCCGAGCACTATGCGCATTTTTCGCACAGTGGGCACTTTTTGCACAGTGCGCTCTCTGAGTACAGTGCGGAAGTGGTAGCACAGTGCTAGCACTTTTTGCACAATGCGCACACTTCGCACAATGCGAACACTTCGCACAGTGCGCACTCTTCGCACAGTGCGCACTCTTCGCACAGTGCGCACTCTTCGCACAGTGCGCTCTCTGCCAGCGCCTAAACGCGTGGCCCAAAACAGCCGAAGTCATACAAAATCATGAAAAAGTCTGCGCCATTTTGTTCCGGCGTACTCGTGAAGTCTACCGAGCCGAACCTAATCGAGTGGCTCAAGCGAAAAAACGAAAAAAAATGATGAACGAGTGTGCTGTGACAATAACACACACGCGCGCACATGACGACACACGAAATGTGGTGCGATACCGGCTTTCAGTGGAGCAAGTACACACATGCACACATTTGGCCACACCAGCGCTCTGTTCTAATGCAAGTAGTTTTCTGTTGTCCACGGTGATACTACACACAGCCACGCACTTGGCGATACACGGCGGATGTTCAGAATTCAAAGGTACAAATACACACATGCATACACTTTGCGACACACGCTCTGCTGTGCGGTGAGATTTGTGTTCTGTGTCCAGTGGTGCAAATATACACACACACACGCACTTGGCAACAAACGCAGTACGGCGCGGTTGGCTTGGCAGAGGCGCATACACACATTCACGCAGTAGGGTTTACTTTCAGTCCAGTGAGGTTGATACTTGTGTGGTGTTTTAGCGCTTGGTAGTCAGCGGATGAACCCCGTAAAAATTGAGATTTATCTTATTTGAGGTAAGTAAAAGTGATTGAAATCGTCAATCAACATCCCCCTCCTAATTAATATCATTTTTCTTTCATTTCATGTGTGTTTCACGGCGAACGGAGACAACAAAACCTGTCGCTGTGTCGTAGTGTTCGAGATGGCGGCTCGTAGAGTGCATCGAGAAAAAACCAGGAGCACCAGCGATGAGGAGCAGAAAGTGCTGTGCTGAATTTGTTATTTTTTGCACTTTGCGACTGTAAAAAGTGTATTTTTTTTTAATTATGTGCGTTAATTTAGAATTAAGTGAAGTGATTATTGTGCAAGTGTTGTGTTTTCTTTGTATTCTATGTTTGTTCGATATTCAATAAATCAAATTACGTTATTATAATGGTGTGCACTGCATCATTTTGGAAAGAAATCCTGACCAAAAAAGAGGGAGGCTAATTAAACGAAGGTTCGTGCCGAACTCCGTTCAGGTTCGCTTCGGCTTCGGATTACTTCGGGTGCTGAAATATTTCGCCAACTCAGCTTCAAAGTCAGCTTCTAATTCTGCGGATCTCTGAGTGCTGGTGACCGTTGGGCCTGTTCTCTCATGGTAATGGTAAAGATAGAATCGTATGCAATCGGCTCTGCATTCGGGTGTGGACAGGCCCGTGGGCACTACAGTATGATGGTGGTATCATGCTGCACAATTTTTTTACATCGACCTTCATCATGAGGACAAGCTGCTGTGGCTATTTCTCTCAAAAAATAATATTCTTTCTTTATGTTACCTAAACTACCTTGTTACGCAAAAAAAATAACCAAAATTAAAAAAATGTTTTTATATTTTGCCGATATCTCGGTTTGCTCTAACCGAAAATCTCGGTCAAACGTAAACGTAAAAACAAAATGTCATTTGCATTTTTTGAACGAGATTTCGGCAACAGAAATTGAACCGAGATATTTGCCGAGAAAAAAATCCCAAAGATGAAGGATTTTGCCAATAGATACTTTTTGTTGTTTGAAATAACATATTTGGGTGAACAAACATTTCCTCACATGAAATATGTGAAAATTACTTTAGTTCCAATTTGAAAGACAAACATATTTAAACAATATTATTTTTTTTCATCTGCATTAATTGCCTGTTGATCTTGATCATGGATCGGAATATTTAACCCTCTGTTGATATTCTGTTGCTACCAATCTAAAAGCCAATTTGCTATACTTCTTCGAGCTGTTTCAGCGGTTCAAAGTTGCAGATTCCAAAAGAACGAGTTCTACCTTTTTTTACCCAACATTTGGACAATTGAGGGTTGAAAGAAGTATTTTGATTTTTCTCACGAACACCACATGACATTTTAAATGCCACTAATATTTACATGAGATGGTCTTAACTTGGCAAAGTCGAAACTCCCTACTCCCCAAAAGAGACGTTTTCGCCTGCTATTGAAAGGACCTCAAAACGTGCCGGGCTCGTGTACCGTACCGTTCCGTTCAACTCTCCATGCAAAAACGAACGGTACAGTACACTAGCCCGTAACGTGTGGAGGTCCAATTGAAATATTCATTCAATTCACAAAAAGTTCTTCAAACACTGTGTAATATTGCTAATTGTAGGCTAAATCAAATCTGAACGAATAACATCCATCTCTGTTTATACCATATACCATCTTCGATGAGGAGATTAATGTCTGCTACGTATGTGCTGCTATGAAAAATGGATCGTTCCTATGGAAATTCATTTCACCCGTTCTATCAAATGGGGATTATTTATTCCACATTTGTTTGTCAAACTATTTGGGACGAGACAATCTGGCCTGATACACAATGATTCTAGATTCCACCACTTGATATTTTTAATACACCTTAGGGTGAATGTAAAAATAACCTTATTTTTTACATATTTTGAGAAGGTACTCGAATCTAATTCTAGTTTTGAAGTTGAAATAATCTAGGCTGAAATACTGAAACTAGTTTTGTTTGAGAATATGCAATTGGAGGAGTAAATAAATTATCCACAAGCTGCGTTTCTTCTAGTCTTGCGTAATAGCCGTAGGTAGTTAAGATCTACCACATAAATTATGTATTAGTATACCAGTAATTTGATTGGATTACCCATAAACCGGTATAACAAGTCTTGAGTATTAGGGACTCGAGCCATGCAGGAGTTGAGCATATGACAGGCTTTCTTTTGATAAAATAATTGAATAAATAATGGACTACATCAATTGAATGAATGAATGAATTATGAATTATAAATCAGAATGACCAGATGAAGTTGATATTGAATGACGGGACACATATTAAAAAATGTGGGTTCTGTTGGCAGTGTTGTACCTCGCTGATACGGGGGTGGATCCGAAACATCTAGAAGGTTTACTTAGGCTATCCACCTCCTACTCCTACTCAATACGTCCCCGTCATACAGAACGGTAACATGTCTTTCAATTATCCAAGCTTGGGTATACGGGGAAACCCAACCCCTTGGTCGGATGGGTTACATGGCTAAATTGGCTAATGGCTAATCTTCCAGAAAGGCTGTACTGGCTTCTCCCGTTTCTCGCTGCTGGATTCTAAAAAGCCAGCGAGCGTAGGCCCTACGACGAGACTGGAGGTTAAGGGAAAGGCCTTTCAGCCACCCTCGTAAAAAACTGCATTCAACGAAAAGTTAACAAGAAGAAGAACCGTGTCGGACCCATCGATTCACACCCACGCAAGCAAAAAGGAATAACGATTGAAACCTCGGGACATGAATCTTCAAAACCCTTTCATCGGATGTAAAGACTCGAACTGCGTTTGATGAGGTATGGCTTCGAAATAGTAGCACTTCAGAAGGTGCGCCAGTACCGTAGCAACTGCACGATCTACCAGAGCGGAGGAGCGACGCGCGAGCTCGGTACTGCGTTCATGGGTCTAGGAGCGATGCAACAGAGAGTGATCGGGTGATGGCCGGTCAGTGAACTGATGTGAAGGTTTAGGATACTAGGTAAATTCCACAAAAAAATGTGTTATGTTTTGCAATTTACTTTTTTATTACACATGCAACATAAAAAATAAATAATAAAACACAATTAACAATTACACTTTAAAAATCACAAGTGCGGTGGACGCGCACCAGCCGCACCGAGCGCCCCTGCCGAGAGCTCCTGCTCGATCTGCCTTCGTACACACTCTGCCTGTATGGAGCTCGGCACACACTAAGCCTTGCGCTGCTTAGTGTGTGCAACAGTGTGCGTGACACACTGTCGTCCTCCTGGACGTTGACCGGTGGCAGCGCAACTTCCACGGCAAGTCCAGGGGTCGGCACGGCTGCGTACAACAAAAAGGACTGGTTCGACGAGGAGTGCAGGCGAGCACTATCCAAAAACGTAGGCATGCTACGACATGAAACCCGTCAGAACGTGGAGATCTACAGACGACTGAGGAAACAGCAAACCCTGCTCTTCCAGGCCAAATAGTGCCATTTTGAAGATTCAGACGAACAGCTGCTCGAGCAGCTTTCTCAGTCGGGGGACACCCGCTTGTTTTACAGGAGATTGAAGGAGGCACAGTGCGGGTTTGCTCCTAAAACCGCAATGTGCCGGGATGCAGAAGGAAATCTCCGGACGGACGAGCGGGAGGTGATCGAAAGGTGGAAGTGCTAATACGAAGGACATCTGAATGGAGCAGAGACAGGAGAGGCTGGCGCAAGTGACAGAACAAGGCAACCACCACAGCAGCAGCACAGCAGTAACAACAGCGACAGCATCGGTGTAGACGACGAGGTGCCCCCGCCATCTTTGGATGAGATTGGCAGCGCCATCAAGCAGCTTAAGAGCAATAAGTCTGCCAACAGTGATGGTCTGGGGCCGAGCTCTTCAAGGTGGGGCCGGAGAGGCTTACCGTCGAAATGCATCGGCTGATCGTGAAAGTCTGGGAACAGGAGGAACTACCGGAGGCGACAGGCTGGATTGTGCGAATTTCCGAGCGAATTTCCATCACAGTCCTGAATGCCGCCTACAAGATCCTGATCCAGATCCTGTTCGGCAGACTTGTGCCCCTTGCTACAAATTTTGTCGGCAGCTACCAAGCTGTGTTTGTTGGAGGCAAATCCACTACCGACCGATTTTCACTCTACGGCAGATCCTCCAGAGAGAGAGAGAGAGAAAGAGAGAGAGAGAGAGAGAGAGAGAGAGAGAGAGAGAGACCTAAACTGCACCCACGGCTCCGGGTAACTTGATTGTTAAAAATGACATGTAAGCATCAGAAAACATGAGTATTCTCTTCTTTACACTTGTTATTTGGATATATTTTCAGTTTACTCTTTCTTTATTTTCCATTCCATACCTCCATTCTTCAATTTTATTTACATAAAAAAGATCGATTTTATTATCTTTTCTTTGTAAAACCATGAATGATTTTTTCTTAATTTTTGTCGAAATAGGGTAACTTTACCAGTTTTCGATAGTGTAACTAAAAATGTGAAATTCTGCACAAATGCGGTTAAAAGATTCACAACCACAATTTTGTAGTGAAAGTGTACTTATTTGTTATTCATATAAAAAGTTTCACACCAATTCATTACGTATTTCTCAAAATACAGTGGAACGCCGTTTATCCGGGCTTCTCGGGTATTGACCTCGCCCGGATAAGCGAATAATACGGATAATGAGCCAAATGATATATTTTATTACCAATTCCTGGTTATATTTTAGAAATTTTTCTTATTTTCTGATAAACATAACCCGGTTTTTATTGATTTCATGTTTTCCAAGAAGAGCATTCTAAATTTGCCATGAAGTATATTGTTTTTTGTAATGCCAATGAGCTCTGTTTAGGATTTAAATGCGCCAAAATGTTGGCAATTTGTTGTACACGTGAAGTAAGCCGTAAAACCAATAGTAGTGCCATCTCGAGGTAATGACACAACTATTGCACACTTCACAGTAGCGCCATCTACGTGATTAGTTATGTAAATCATGGGTGATGTATTGATATCGTCAGTGCTTGGCAGATACTGGAGGACCGTTACGAAAATCCTCGCGTAATAGTTGACGGACATATTTCGGGCTTGCTTCAAATGAAACCCCTCGCCAGAGAATCTGCACGTGGACTGCGTGATTTAATGGAGACGTGTAAAACTCATATAGACGGACTGTCTTACATGAAAAAGGAGATCGACGGTACCAGCGATTTAATCATCACCCACATCTAGGCGTCATGTTTCGATCCAGAAACAAGGAAGCTGTGGGAACGGACAATGACCAGAGGGCAGTTTCCCGAATTAAAGACTACGCTCGAATTTTTGTGCAGGCAATGTGATGTGCTAGACCAGTGTGCTCCAGACAAAGACGAGAAAGGCAAGGTGGCAGGTGCTAAAGCTTACACATCATCGGTACAAGTCTGTAAGCTTTGTCGTGGCGAACAACAACAATGGTGATTGCACAGTGTCCAGATTTCCTGGCACTTTCCGTACGTGAGAAACAAGCGAAGGCACAAACTCTTCATCTATGTTACAATTGCCTTGGTTCCGGACATTCATCATTGAGGTGTGAATCTAAGAGGAAATGTCGCCATTGCAACAGACGTCATCACACGCTTCTTCACATTGAGCTAAGCAACGATACGGCAGAGACGGAAAATGTGCCATCTACCTCCACGCAGTCATCCCAAGCTGGTTCAACTATATCACAACCGACCGGAAGTCAGTTTTCACCTCAGGTTGCCTTGAGCGTGAATGGAGAGGCTATCTCCACTGTCCTGTTATCTACAGTGATCATCAACATCATGGACGACCAAGGGATTGAGCATCATGCGCGAGCACTACTGGATAGTGGCTCGCAATCGAACTTCGTGTCTGGTAGATTGGCCCAATTACTACGGTTGCCAAGGAAACTTGTCAACATTCCTCTATCGGGCATCGGTGGCAGCTCAAACATCAACGTCCGACATGCTGTACGAGCCACAATTCGATCCCGCTGCTCCAACGATACGTTTTTCGTCGATTTGCTGGTTTTGCCCAAACCTACTGCAAATTTACCAACCCGACCGGTAAACATCAGCAACTGGAACATCCCGGCTGAATACATCTTGGCAGATCCGACGTTTAATCAGCCTGGAAGTGTGGACATCATTCTTGGTGCCGAGATGTTCTACGAGTTCTTGAAGGAGCGTCGTGTATCTTTTGGTCAGCATCGTCCGATACTTCAAGAATCGAAATTCGGCTGGATAGTGAGTGGAAATGCACCCGTTGAAACATCTGCCGATCCAACAGTGTGCATGACGGCGATTGAAGACACGACTGATGAACCGGATTTGAGGTTGGAGAAACGTGAAACTACTACGAGTGAAGACATCGAGTCCCGATCCAATCCGTTGCAGTGGTTCCCAACTATTGAGCATCGTGTGCAGCCGAAACCAGAAACTCGACAGGTGAGCATCGAGTGTAACAACGAGTGTCAACATCTGAGGCCTATCAGCAGGGTGGCAGCAGTAAACCTGACGGAGGCGGATCTGGATCGAGTCTTCGGATCATCTACCGTGCCGACAACCTTGATGGCGACAAATGTGTGTCGTCTCAAACCTTGCTTCGTAGCTGCTATCATCGGTGAATCTCCGGATGCTGATGTACTGAAGGTGTTTCAGAACACAACCCAGCAGAATTTCCAAGAAACCGTCTCAACCCTTGGCTGCAAATGCAGCAACGAAAGATTTGGTATTAATCTGTAAGTGAGATTGGCAAAGTATATCGTAATCGTAAAATGGAACATACAAATCGAAAGGGAATTTGAATTAGGCAAGAAATAATTTATCTTGTAAGTGTCCATTGGCAAGAGATTTCAATTTGTATCCCACGAGAGTATCTTCAATAGGATGTTCCTTCAAGAGTAGCTACAGTGAGTAACAGTTAGGGCACAACAATAACAAAACCAATAGATCATACGTGTTTCCTAAACCAGGTTAAATTGATTCCAATTTAAGGTGGCAGAATGTTTAGGATTTAAATGCGCCAAAATGTAGGCAATTTGTTGTACACGTGAAGTAAGCCGTAAAACCAATAGTAGTGCCATCTCGAGGTAATGACACAACTATTGCACACTTCACAGTAGCGCCATCTACGTGATTAGTTATGTAAATCATGGGTGATGTATTGACTAATAATTAGGAAACATTTGTATGTTCACGGAAAGAGGGGAAATTAAGCCAGCGTACAAACCCCAAAATGTAAACATCGCTAGCGGAGCACAGCACTTTGTAATAAGTACCCGAAGAAATATATGCAGAATTCAGTTAAACAGCACAGATTGCGGAGTCAGAATTTATTGTTCTACTTCTTCAAATCACCCAGCTGGCAAATCTTGTACAGAGTCCTGGTCCTGGAGTCCCTTTAGAACTCGAATCGCGAGTTTAAGGTAATCTAGTGTAGGGCGCAATCTTACACAAGCTCTGATCCGTTTTTTTTTTCGAATATCCTCCTCAGCACGCAATGTCACCTTTGTATTCAACTGTCATTTCACAACAGCACGGATAAACGGAAAGCCGGATAAAAGGTACCCGAATAAACGGCGCTCCACTGTATCAAAAAAATTGTCCTTTTTTCGGCAGATTTGCTGTCAGCCAATAGTTCGGCAGGTTTTGTGATTAAGGGAATCAGAACAGTAAAACAATGAAAACGAGGTGTATATGAAAGATTTTTATGCTTAATTAATTTATTCTAACTTGCTAGGAATTTTAAAATCATGATAAACAAGTTATTTTTCACTTTAAATGCTGCCAAAAATAGGTACACAGTAAATGTTCATTTTTGACAGCTCAATGTTGTGGGCTCCTGCCGAAACTCGGAACAGTAATACACCTTGGATTTGGCTGAATATTCCTTTTAAAATTGATCAGAACACTACAATGCGTATGTCGACACACTATATGACCTTTCTTGTACCAAATATCACCAATTTCACGACAAGTTATTCTCTAACTTAAGAGAAAAATAAATATTTGTATGCCAGTTCATGCCGTACGCTATAACCATCAAACTGTCAATTTTCTTCAATGGCTGCTCTGTTTAAATGTTGCATCAAAATGGCTGTCAAAACGGTCTAAAATAAGCAACATAAAATTAATAATTGAAGTGCTTTCAAACACAAATCTTAGGAAAGTAAGAGTGTTAAATTGCTTTACACATTTTTTGTACATAGGGTAAACGTACCTATAGTGGTGCTAGTGCCAATAGTGGTGGTATTGCACTAAAATGCGTCTCGTACGATAAATTAACAGTAGTTAAGTTATCTACGATAGTGTGAAATGTTATTTGGCCTTTTACAAAGGATTTAAAAGTTAAATGGACGTTAATGGCCGTTAAAAATTAATGGCCATTCCGTTTCGTAGTGACCGAAAAATCCATTATTTTGTGAAAGGTATCAACATTTTTCCAAAATCCTTAGGATTTCATAACGAAACTCATATTTCTGTTAACGTTCTAAATGACCACATAACAACGCAATTATTAGTTTTTTAACATAATTGTTATCAAATGATATTGTTTTATTCTAATTCATTGGCTTTTGACCATATTTACGTATTTTTAATTGTTTTTTTACTATGGTGCCATTATAGGGACACCAAACAGGCATGTTCCTATAGTGGTCCTAGTTC